>NC_061492.1:26930845-26944767 GCF_022539355.2 Hippoglossus stenolepis
CCCCATCTGCCAGCCAAAATTATACCGTCTTTATTACCTCCTGCCCTGACTACTGTGATTGGCTTTTAAGCCTGCCTAAGCAATACATCCCTGAACCACTTACATTCGCTCCAAAATGCTGACTCTGGTTTCTCACCAAGTCTCCCAGAGGTCTTGAGTGAAAGCAAGTTTCCATTCTGACTAACGCTTCTAACTCAATTTGGAATCCAGTTCAAGCTCATTGTGACCCTGTGTGGTCACGTCACTAAGCAGTGAGCCATCAGAGCGGTTTCACACCCTTGTGTGTGCCAGGCCGTTACCTCAGTTTCATTGAGGCAGTGTAGAATTCACTTTTGATACGCGACAATTGTTTGAGTGTTTGGTTTCTACAAGGTAAGAACAGAGTGCACCGTTCCCAGCGGCACTGCAATGCTAGGTCGATGCGTGGAGAGAAAGGAGCAAGCTCCAATTTCTGCCCCTCATGCCAAAAATCTGCTTAATATGTAGTCCTCATATAGAGGACATATCAGATATTAAACTGATAAGAACAGATACTACACTTGATCTTAGCAAAGGCCAGAGATAAGCCCCAAGTGTTGGATGTCATGCCAAGCTCTTGGCACAAATCTCACTTGTTGTGTCCGTTCGTAGGTGTGCATAACAATGGCTGCTGCTTATCACCTCCGCCCAAGCTCTCCTTTGTGGCGCTTGATTTCTGACCTAGACAGCTCTTTGACTTTTCACAATTTCATAAGGCTCAGCCATACAACAAAGCCTGCCAAAAATATATTCAACTCATGTTTGTTCCTCTCCACGGAAGTCTTTAGTAAAAGGCGAAAGACTTGTGCGTTATGAAGAGAGACCAGAGTCAGCATGGCCCTCTGTTGGAGAGCAGGGAGGAGCCTCTCAGGTCACAGTCACCTTTACGGTAGGCCTCTCTTTGCTTTCCATGTCAGATCCCAGTATGCAACATTCCCAACCGCCCCCATCTGCCAACCAAAATTCTCCGTCTTTATTACCTCCTGCCTGACTACTGTGATTGGCTTTTAAGCCTGCCTAAGCAATACATCCCTGAACCACTTACATTCGCTCCAAAATGCTGACTCTGGTTTCTCACCAAGTCTCCCAGAAGGTCTTGAGTGAAAGCAAGTTTCCATTCTTGACAAACGCTTCTAACTCAATTTGGAATCCAGTTCAAGCTCATTGTGACCCGTGCATGGTCACGTCACAAAGCAGTGAGCCATCAGAGCGGTTTCACACTCGTGTGTGCCAGGCCGTTACCTCAGTTTCATTGAGCCAGTGTAAAATTCACTTTTGATCTGCGACAATTGTTTGAGTGTTTGGTTTCTACAAGGTAAGAACAGAGTGCACCGTTCCCAGCGCTGCAATGCTAGGTGCGATCGTGGAGAAAGAGCAAGCTCCAAATTTCTGCCCCTCATGCCAAAATCTGCTTAATATGTAGTCCTCATTATAGAGGGACATATCAGATATTAAACTGATAAGAACAGATACTACACTTGATCTTAGCCAAAGGCCGAGGAAGCGATAAGCCCCAGGTGTTGGATGTCACGCTCTTTCACAAATCTCACTTGTTGGTACCCGTTCATAGGTGTGCATAACAATGGCTGCTGCTTATCACCTCCTTAAGCTCTCCTTTGTGGCGCTGATTTCTGACCTAGACAGCTCTTTGACTTTTCACAATTTCATAAAGCTCAGCCATACAGTAAAGCCTGCCAAAAATATATTCAACTCATGTTTGTTCCTCTCCGGAAGTCTTTAGTAAAAGGAAAAGATGTCGTTATGAAGAGAAACCAGAGTCAGCATGGCCCTCTGTTGGAGAGCAGCAGAGGCCTCTCGGTCTGAGTCACCACCTTCACGGTAGGCCTCTCTTGCTTTCCATGTCAGATCCCAGTATGCAACATTCCCAACCAGCCCATCTGCCAACCAAAATTATACACGTCTTTATTACCTCCTGCCCCTGACTACTGTGATTGGCTTTTAAGCCTGCCTAAACAATACATCCCTGAACCACTTACATTCGCTCCAAATGCTGACTCTGGTTTCTCAAGTCTCCCAGAAGGTCTTGAGTGAAAGCAAGTTTCCATTCTTGACAAACGCTTCTAACTCAATTTGGAATCGAGTTCAAGCTCATTGTGACCCGGTGCATGGTCAGTCACAAAGCAGTGAGCCATCAGAGCGGTTTCACACACTTGTGTGTGCCAGGCGTTACCTCAGTTTCATTGAGCCAGTGTAGAATTCACTTTTGATGCGCGACAATTGTTTGAGTTTGGTTTTCTACAAGGTAAGAACAGAGTGCACCGTTCCCAGCGGCACTGCAATGCTAGGTCGATGCGTGGAGAGAAAGGAGCAAGCTCCAAATTTCTGCCCCTCATGCCAAAAATCTGCTTAATATGTAGTCATATAGAGGACATATCAGATATTAAACTGATAAGAACAGATACTACACTTGATCTTAGCCAAAAGGCCGGCGATAAGCCCCAAGTGTTGGATGTCCTTGCCAAGCTCTTGGCACAAATCTCACTTGTTGGGTACCCGTTCGTAGGTGTGCATAACAATGGCTGCTGCTTATCACCTCCTCCAAGCTCTCCTTTGTGGCGCTTGATTTCTGACCTAGACAGCTCTTTGACTTTTCTAATTTCATAAGGCTCAGCCATACAGCAAAGCCTACCAAAATATATTCAACTCATGTTTGTTCCTCACGGAAGTCTTTAGTAAAGGCGAAAAGACTTGTGCGTTATGAAGAGAAACCAGAGTCAGCATGGCCCTCTGTTGGAGAGCAGCAGAGGAGCCTCTCGAGTCTGATCACCACCTTCAGGTAGGCCTCTCTTTGCTTTCATGTCAGATCCCAGTATGCAACATTCCCAACCCGCCCCATCTGCCAACCAAAATTATACACGTCTTTATTACCTCCTGCCTGACTTCTGATTGGCTTTTAAGCCTGCCTAAACAATACATCCCTGAACCACTTACATTCGCTCAAAATGCTGACTCTGGTTTCTCACCAAGTCTCCCAGGAGGTCTTGAGTGAAAGCAAGTTTCCATTCTTGACAAACGCTTCTAACTCAATTTGGAATCCAGTTCAAGCTCATTGTGACCCCGTGCATGGTCACGTCACTAAGCAGTGAGCCATCAGAGCGGTTTCACACACTTGTGTGTGCCAGGCCGTTACCTCAGTTTCATTGAGCCAGTGTAAATTCACTTTTGATACGCGACAATTGTTTGAGTGTTTGGTTTTCTACAAGGTAAGAACAGAGTGCACCGTTCCCAGCGGCACTGCAATGCTAGGTCGATGCGTGGAGAGAAAGGAGCAAGCTCCAAATTTGCCCCTCATGCCAAAATCTGTAATATGTAGTCCTCATATAGAGGACATATCAGATATTAAACTGATAAGAACAGATACTACATTGATCTTAGCCAAAGGCCGAGAAGCGATAAGCCCCAAGTGTTGGATGTCACGCAAAGCTCTTGGCACAAATCTCACTTGTTGTGGTACCCGTTCGTAGGTGTGCATAACAATGGCTGCTGCTGTATCACCTCCGCCCAGCTCTCCTTTGTGGCGCTTGATTTCTAACCTAGACAGCTCTTTGACTTTTCACAATTTCATAAGGCTCAGCCATACAACAAAGCCTGCCAAAAATATATTCAACTCATGTTTGTTCCTCTCCACGGAAGTCTTTAGTAAAGGCGAAAGACTTGTGCGTTATGAAGAAGCCAAGTCAGCATGGCCCTCTGTTGGAGGCAGCAGAGGAGCCTCTCGGTCTGAGTCACCACCTTCACGGTAGGCCTCTCTTTGCTTCCGCATGTCAGATCCCAGTATGCAACATTCCCAACCCGCCCCATCTGCCAACCAAAATTATACACGTCTTTATTACCTCCTGCCCTGACTACTGTGATTGGCTTTTAAGCCTGCCTAAGCAATACATCCCTGAACCACTTACATTCGCTCCAAAATGCTGACTCTGGTTTCTCACCAAGTCTCCCAGAAGTCTTGAGTGAAAGCAAGTTTCCATTCTTGACAAATGCTTCTAACTCAATTTGGAATCCAGTTCAAGCTCATTGTGACCCGTGCATGGTGCGTCACTAAGCAGTGAGCCATCAGAGCGGTTTCACACACTTGTGTGTGCCAGGCCGTTACCTCAGTTTCATTGAGCCAGTGTAAATTCACTTTTGATATGCGACAATTGTTTGAGTGTTTGGTTTTCTACAGGTAAGAACAGAGTGCACCGTTCCCAGCTGCACTGCAATGCTAGGTCGATGCGTGGAGAGAAAGGAGCAAGCTCAATTTCTGCCCCTCATGCCAAAATCTGCTTAATATGTAGTCCTCATATAGAGGACATATCAGATATTAAACTGATAAGAACAGATACTACATGATCTTAGCCAAAGGCCGGCGATAAGCCCCAAGTGTTGGATGTCCATGAAGCTCTTGGCACAAATCTCACTTGTTGTGGTACCCGTTCGTAGGTGTGCATAACAATGGCTGCTGTATCACCTCCGCCCAAGCTCTCCTCTGTGGCGCTTGATTTCCTGACCTGAACAGCTCTTTGACTTTTCACAATTTCATAAGGCTCAATACTACAGCAAAGCCTGCCAAAATATATTCAACTCATGTTTGTTCCTCTCCACGAAGTCTTTAGTAAAAGCGAAAGACTTGTGCGTTATGAAGAGAAACCAGAGTCAGCATGGCCCTCTGTTTGGAGGCAGCAGAGGAGCCTCTCGGTCTGATCACCACCTTCACGGTAGGCCTCTCTTTGCTTTCCATGTCAGATCCCAGTATGCAACATTCCCAACCGCCTCCATCTGCCAACCAAAATTATACCGTCTTTATTACCTCCTGCCCTGACTACTGTGATTGGCTTTTAAGCCTGCCTAAGCAATACATCCCTGAACCACTTACATTCGCTCCAAAATGCTGACTCTGGTTTCTCACCAAGTCTCCCAGAAGGTCTTGAGTGAAAGCAAGTTTCCATTCTTGACAAGCTTCTAACTCAATTTGGAATCAGTTCAAGCTCATTGTGACCCGTGCATGGTCCGTCACTAAGCAGTGAGCCATCAGAGCGGTTTCACACACTTGTGTGTGCCCAGGCGTTACCTCAGTTTCATTGAGCCAGTGTAGAATTCACTTTTGATACGCGACAATTGTTTGAGTGTTTGGTTTTCTACAAGGTAAGAACAGAGTGCACCGTTCCCAGCGGCACTGCAATGCTAGGTCGATGCGTGGAGAGAAAAGCAAGCTCAAATTTCTGCCCTCATGCCAAAATCTGCTTAATATGTAGTCCTCATATAGAGGACATATCAGATATTAAACGATAAGAACAGATACTACACTTGATCTTAGCAAAGGCCGAGCGATAAGCCCCAAGTGTTGGATGTCACGCCAAGCTCTTGGCCAATCTCACTTGTTGTGGTACCCGTTCGTAGGTGTGCATAACAATGGCTGCTGCTATCACCTCCGCCCAAGCTCTCCTTTGTGGCGGCAGATTTCCTGACCTTGACAGCTCTTTGACTTTTCACAATTTCATAAGGCTCAGCCATATAGCAAAGCCTGCCAAAATATATTCAGCTCATGTTTGTTTCTCTCCACGAGTCTTTAGTAAAAGGCGAAAGACTTGTGCGTTATGAAGCCAGAGTCAGCATGGCCCTCTGTTGGAGAGCAGCAGAGGAGCCTCTCTCAGTCACCACCTTCACGGTAGGCCTCTCTTTGCTTTCCATGTCAGATCCCAGTATGCAACATTCCCAACCACTTCCATCTGCCAACCAAATTATACCGTCTTTATTACCTCCTGCCCGACTACTGTGATTGGCTTTTAAGCCTGCCTAAGCAATACATCCTAGACCACTTGCATTGCTCCAAAATGCTGACTCTGGTTTCTCACCAAGTCTCCCAGAAGTCTTGAGTGAAAGCAAGTTTCCATTCTTGACAAACGCTTCTAACTCAATTTGGAATCCAGTTCAAGCTCATTGTTGAGCTGATGCATGGTCACGTCATAAGCAGTGAGCCATCAGAGCGGTTTCAACACTTGTGTGCCAGGCCGTTACCTCAGTTTCATTGAGCCAGTGTAAATTCACTTTTGATACGCGACAATTGTTTGAGTGTTTGGTTTTCTACAAGGTAAGAACAGAGTGCCGTTCCCAGCGGCACTGCAATGCTAGGTCGATGCGTGGAGAGAAAGAGCAAGCTCCAATTTCTGCCCCTCATGCCAAAAATCTGCTTAATATGTAGTCCTCATATAGAGGACATATCAGATATTAAACTGATAAGAACAGATACTACACTTGATCTTAGCCAAAGGCGAGAGCGATAAGCCCCAAGTGTTGGATGTCCACGCCAAGCTCTTGGCTAAATCTCACTTGTTGTGGTACCCCGTTCGTAGGTGTGCATAACAATGGCTGCTCTTATCACCTCGCCCATAGCTCTCCTTTGTGCGCATGTTTCCTGACCTAGACAGCTCTTTGACTTTCACAATTTCATAGGAACAATCATACAACAAAGCCTGCCAAAAATATATTCAACTCATGTTTGTTCCTCTCCACGGGAAAGTCTTTAGTAAAGGCGAAAGACTTGTGCGTTATGAAGAAACCAGAGTCAGCATGGCCCTCTGTTGGAGGCAGCAGAGGAGCCTCGGTCACAGTCACCACCTTCACATTTAGGCCTCTCTTTGCTTCCGATGTCAGATCCCAGTATGCAACATTCCCAACCCGCCCCATCTGCCAACAAAATTATACCCGTCTTTATTACCTCCTGCCTGACTACTGTGATTGGCTTTTAAGCCTGCCCAAGCAATACATCCTGAACCACTTACATTCGCTCCAAAATGCTGACTCTGGTTTCTCACCAAGTCTCCCAGAAGGTCTTGAGTGAAAGCAGTTTCCATTCTTGACAAACGCTTCTAACTCAATTTGGAATCCAGTTCAAGCTCATTGTGACCCGTGCATGGTCCGTCACTGTGGTGAGCCATCAGAGCGGTTTCACACACGTGTGTGCAGGCGTTACCTCAGTTTCATTGAGCCAGTGTAGAATTCACTTTTGATGTGCGACGATTGTTTGAGTGTTTGGTTTTCTACAGGTAAGAACAGAGTGCACCGTTCTGAGCACTGCAATGCTAGGTCGATGCGTGGAGAGAAAGAACAAGCTCAAATTACTGCCCCTCATGCCAAAAATCTGCTTAGTATGTAGTCCTCATATAGAGGACATATCAGATATTAAACTGATAAGAACAGATACTACACTTGATCTTAGCCAAAGGCCGAGCGATAAGCCCCAAGTGTTGGATGTCACATAGCTCTTGGCACAAATCTCACTTGTTGTGGTACCCGTTCGTAGGTGTGCATAACAATGGCTGCTGCTCTATCACCTCCGCCCATGCTCTCCTTTGTGGCGCTTGATTTCCTGACCTAGACAGCTCTTTGACTTTTCACAATTTCATAAGGCTCAGCCATGCAGCAAAGCCTGCCAAAAATATATTCAGCTCATGTTTGTTCCTCTCACGAAATCTTTAGTAAAAGGCGAAAGACTTATGCGTTAAGAGAAACCAGAGTCAGCATGGCCCTCTGTTGGAGGCAGCAGAGGCCTCTCGGTCAGAGTCACCACCTTCACGGTAGGCCTCTCTTTGCTTTCGCATGTCAGATCCCAGTATGCAACATTCCCAACCCGCCCCCATCTGCTAACCAAAATTATACTGCGTCTTTGTTACCTCCTGCCCTGACTACTGTGATTGGCTTTTAAGCCTGCTAAACAATACATCCTGAACCACTTACATTCGCTCCAAAATGCTGACTCTGGTTTCTCTGAAGTCTCCCAGAAGGTCTTGAGTGAAAGCAAGTTTCCATTCTTGACAACAACTTCTATCAATTTGGAATCCAGTTCAAGCTCATTGTGACCCCGTGCATGGTCACGTCACTAAGCAGTGAGCCATCAGGCGGTTTCACACACTGTGTGTGCCAGGCCGTTACCTCAGTTTCATTGAGCCAGTGTAAATTCACTTTTAAACTGACAATTGTTTGAGTGTTTGGTTTTCTACAAAGTAAAACAGAGTGCACCGTTCCCAGCGGCACTGCAATGCTAAGGTCGATGCGTGGAGAGAAAGGAGAAGCTCAGGTTACTGCCCCTCATGCCAAAAATCTCTAATATGTAGTCCTCTATAGGACATATCAGATATTAAACTGATAAGAACAGATACTACATTGATCTTAGCCAAAGGCGAAGCGATAAGCCCCAAGTGTTGGATGTCCGCAAGCTCTTGGCACAAATCTCACTTGTTGTGGTGCCCGTTCGTAGGTGTGCATAACAATGGCTGCTCTTATCACCTCCGCCCAAGCTCTCCTTTGTGGCGCTTATTTCTGACCTAGACAGCTCTTTGACTTTTCACAATTTCATAAGGCTCAGCCATACAGCAAAGCCTGCCAAAAATATTCAACTCATGTTTGTTCCTCTCACGGAAGTCTTTAGTAAAGAGAAAGACTTGTGCGTTATGAAGAGAAACCAGAGTCAGCATGGCCCTCTGTTGGAGAGCAGCAGAGGAGCCTCTCGAGTCAGATCACCACCTTCAGTTAGGCCTCTCTTTGCTTTCCATGTCAGATCCCAGTATGCAACATTCCCAACCGCCCATCTGCCAACCAAAATTATACACGTCTTTATTACCTCCTGCCCTGACTACTGTGATTGGCTTTTAAGCCTGCCTAAGCAATACATCCTGAACCACTTACATTCGCTCCAAAGTGAGCTCTGGTTTCTCACCAAGTCTCCCAGAAGGTCTTGAGTGAAAGCAAGTTTCCATTCTTGACAAACGCTTCTAACTCAGTTGGAATCCAGTTCAAGCTCATTGTGTACCGTGCATGGTCACGTCACTAAACTGATGAGCCATCAGAGCGGTTTCACACACTTGTGTGTGCCAGGCCGTTACCTCAGTTTCATTGAGCCAGTGTAGAATTCACTTTTGATCGCGACAATTGTTTTAGTGTTTGGTTTTCTACAAGGTAAGAACAGTGTGCACGTTCCCAGCGGCACTGCAATGCTAGGTCGATGCGTGGAAGAAAGAGCAAGCTCCAAATTTCTGCCCCTCATTAAAAATCTGCTTATATGTAGTCCTCATATAGAGGACATATCAGATATTAACTGATAAGAACAGATACTACACTTGATCTTAGCCAAAAGGCCGGGCGATAAGCCCAAGTGTTGGATGTCCTTAAGCTCTTGGCACAAATCTCACTTGTTGTGGTACCCCGTTCGTAGGTGTGCATAACAATGCTGCTGCTTATCACCTCCGCCCAAGCTCTCCTTTGTGGCGCTTGATTTCTGACCTAGACAGCTCTTTGACTTTTCACAATTTCATAAGGCTCAGCCATACAGCAAAGCCTGCCAAAAATATATTCAACTCATGTTTGTTCCTCTCACAGAGTCTTTAGTAAAGGCGAAAGACTTGCGTTATGAAGAGAAACCAGAGTTCAGCATGGCCCTCTGTTGGAGGCAGCAGAGGAGCCTCTTGGTCACAGTCACCACCTTCACGGTGGGCCTCTCTTGCTTTCCGCATGTCAGATCCCAGTATGCAACATTCCCAACCCGCCCCATCTGCAACCAAAATTATACACGTCTTTGTACCTCCTGCCTGACTCTGTGATTGGCTTTTAAGCCTGCCTAAACAATACATCCTGAACCACTCATTCGCTCAAAATGCTGACTCTGGTTTCTCACCAGTCTCCCAGAAGGTCTTGAGTGAGCAAGTTTCCATTCTTGACAAACGCTTCTAACTCAATTTGAAATCAGTTCAGCTCATTGCGACCCCATGCATCAGTCGTCACTAAGCAGTGAGCCATCAGGGCGGTTTCACACATTGTGTGTGCCAGGCCGTTACCTCAGTTTCATTGAGCTGATGTAGAATTCACTTTGATCTGCGACAATTGTTTGAGTGTTTGGTTTTCTACAAGGTAAGAACAGAGTGCACCGTTCACAGCACTGCAATGCTAGGTCGATGCGTGGAGAAAGGAGCAAGCTCTTTCTGCCCCTCATGCCAAAAATCTGCTTAATATGTGTCCTCATATAGAGGACATATCAGATATTAAACTTGATAAGAACAGATACTACACTTGATCTTAGCCAAAGGCCGGGCATTAAGCCCCAAGTGTTGGATGTCCGCCAAGCTCTTGGCACAAATCTCACTTGTTGTGGTACCCGTTCGTAGGTGTGCATAACAATGGCTGCTGCTTATCACCTCATCCAAGCTCTCCTTTGTGGCGGCTTGATTTCCTGACCTAGACAGCTCTTTGACTTTTCACAATTTCATAAGGCTCAGCCATACAGTAAAACCTGCCAAAATATATTCAACTCATGTTTGTTCCTCTCCACGGAAGTCTTTAGTAAGGCGAAAGACTTGTGCGTTATGAAGAAACCAAGTCAGCATGGCCCTCTGTTGGAGAGCAGCAGAGGAGCCTCTCAGGTCCAGTCACCACCTTCACGGTGGGCCTCTCTTTGCTTTCACATGTCAGATCCCAGTATGCAACATTTCCCAACCCGCCCCCATCTGCCAACCAAAATTATACACGTCTTTATTACCTCCTGCCTGACTACTGTGATTGGCTTAAGCCTGCTAAACCAATACATCCCTGAACCACTTACATTCGCTCCCAAAATGCTGACTCTGGTTTCTCTCCAAGTCTCCCCACACAGGTCGAGTGAAAGCAAGTTTCATTCTTGACAAGCGCTTTACTCAATTTGGGAATCCAGTTCAAGCTCATTGTGACCCGTGCATGAGTCCGTCACTAAGGATAGAGCCGTCAGGCGGTTTCACACACTTGTGTGCTGGGCCGTTACCTCACTTTCATTGAGCCAGTGTAAATTCTTTTGATATCGACAATTGTTTGAGTGTTTGGTTTCTCCTGGTAAGAACAAGTGCACCGTTCCCAGCGACACTGCAATGCTAGATCGTCGTGGAGAGAAAGAACAGCTCCAAATTTCTGCCCCTCATGCCAAAATCTGCATATGTAGTCCTCATATAGGGACATATCAGATATTAAACTGAGTAAGAATAGATACTACACTTGATCTTGTAAAACTGAAGCGATAAGCTGCAAGTGTTGGATGTCACGCCAAGCTCTTGGCACAAATCTCACTTGTTTGGCGTTCCTTAGCGTGTGCATAACAATGGCTGTGCTTATCACCTCCCTCAAGCTCTCTCTTGCTGTGCTTGATTTCTAATGAACAGCTCTTTGACTTTTCATGTTCTTCAAAGGCTCAGTATTTTACAAACCTGCAAAATATATTCAGCTCATATTTGTTCCTCTCATGAGTCTTTAGTAAAGGCGAAAGACATGTTGTTATGAAGAAACCAGAGTCAACGGCCCTCTGTTGGAGAGCAGCAGAGGAGCCTCTCGGTCTGATCACCACCTTCACGGTAGGACTCTCTTTGCTTCCGCATGTCAGATCCCAGTATGCAACATTCCCAACGCCTTCATCTGCCAGCCAAATTATACACGTCTTTATTACCTCCTGCCTGACTACTGTGATTGGCACTTAAGCCTGCCTAAGCAATACATCCTGAACCCTTACATTCGCTCCAAAATGCTCTTTGGACTCTGGTTTCTCACCAAGTCTCCCAGAGGTCTTGAGTGAAAGCAGGTTTCATTCTGTAACAAACCTAACTCAATTTGGAATCAGTTCAAGCTCATTTGTGACCCCGTGCATGGTCATCGCCTAAGCAGTGAGCCATCAGAGCGGTTTCACACACTTGTGTGTGCCAGGGCCGTCCTCAGTTTCATTGAGCCGTGTGAAATTCACTTTTGATCATGAAATTGTTTGAGTGTTTGGTTTTCTGAGTAGAACAGGTGCACCGTTCCCAGTGACACTGCAATGCTAGGTCGATAAGCGGAAGAAAGGAGCAAACAGTTGCCCTCATTCAAAAATCTGCTTAATATGTAGTTCTCATATAGAGGACATGTCAGATATTAAACTGATAAGAACGAGATACACTTGATCTTAGCCAAAGGCCAGAAGCGATAATGATGTGTTCATTAGGATGTCCCACCATGAAGCTCTTGGCACAAATCTCACTTGTTGTGGTGCCTTTAATTCGTAGGTTTGCATAACAATGGCTGCTGCTATCACCTCCATTTAAAGCTCTCATGTTACACCAGTTTCTGACTTAATACAGCTCTTGCTTTTCACAATTTCATAAGGCTCAACCACTCATAACAAACCTGCCAAAATATATTCAACTCATGTTTGTTCCTCTCCAGAGTCTTTAGTAAAAGCCGAAGGCCTCGTTATGAAGAGAAACCAGAGTCAGCACTGGCCTCTGTTGGAGGCAGAGAGCTCTGGTCTAATCACCACCTTGGTAGCCTCTTTGCTTTGAACTATCATCAGTATGCGGCATTTACGATATTCCATCCACCGTAAGTCTTACGTCTTTATTACCTCCTGCCTGACTACTGTGATTTTTTGACCGCCTAGTAATACATCCCTAAACCACTTACATTCGCTCCAAATGCTGACTCTGGTTTCTCACCGATCCCAAGGTCTCAGTGAAAGCAAGTTTCCATTCTGGCAACGCTCATCTAATTTGGAGATCCAGTTCAAGCTCATTTGTAGGTGCTGAAGTCGTCACCAATCAGTGAGCCATCAGGCGGTTCCACACTTGTGTGTGCCAGGCAGTACCTCTCAGTTTCATTGAGCCAGTGTGAATTCACTTTTGATCTGCGACAATTGTTTGAGTGTTTGGTTTTCTAGGTAAGAACAGAGTGCCGTTCCCAGCGGCACTGCAATGCTAGTCGTCGTGGAAAAAGAGGCTCAAATTTCTCCTCATGCCAAAAATCTGCTTAATATGTAGTCCTCATATAAGGACTTATCAGATATTAAACTGATAAAGGAATGCCTACACTGATCTTGGCCAAAGAGGCGCGATGTAGCCCCAAGTGTTGGATGTCTCCAAGCTCTTGGCACAAATCTCACTTGTTGTGTACCAATTTGTAGGTGTTTCATAACAATGGCTGCTTCTTATCACCTCACTGGCTCTCACCTTGATTTCTGACCCAGACAGCTCTTTGACTTTTCACATTTCATAAGAGCATCATTCCTATACAAAGCCTGCCAAAATATATTCAACTCATGTTTATTTCTTCCAGGAAGTCTTTAGTAAAAGCGAAAGACATGCGTTATGAGAGAAACCAAGTCAGCATGGCCCTCTGTTGAAGCAGCAGAGGGCCTCTCAGTCTAGTCACCACATTACGGTGACTCTTCCTTTCCATGTCAGATCCCAGTGTGCAATTCCCAGCCACCATCTGCCAACCAAATTATACACGTCTTTATTACCTCCTGCCTGACTACTGTGATTGGCTTTAGCCCTGCCTAAACAATACATCCTGAACCACTTATTCGTCTCCAAAATGCAGCTCTGGTTTCTCCAATTCTCCCAGAGGTCTGGTGAAAGCAGTTTCCATTCTTGACAAACGCTTCTAACTCAATTTGGAATCCAGTTCAAGCTCATTTGTGTCCTTGTGCGTCCTGTAGTAAACTATCAGGCAGTTTCACACACTTCAATATTCAAGCGTCCCTCATTTCCTTGATAGCCAGTGTAGAATTCACTTTGATCTGTGACAATTGTTTGAGTGTTTGGTTTCTACAAGGTAGAACAGAGTGCACACGTTCCCAGCGCACTGCAATGCTAGGTCGATGCGTGGAGAGAAGGAGAAAGCTCCAAATTTCTGCCCTCATGCCAAAAATCTGCTTAATATGTAGTCCTCATATGAGGACATATCAGATAATATAAGAACAGATACTACACTTGATCTTAGCCAAAAGGCCGAGAAGCGATAAGCCCCAAGTGTTGGATCTCACGCCAACTCTTGGCTTTCGTCTCACTTGTTGTGGTACCCCGTTCGTAGATTGTGCATAACAATGGCTGCTGCTTATCACCTCCGCCAGCAATACGTGG
>NC_061492.1:26944867-26955937 GCF_022539355.2 Hippoglossus stenolepis
CATGCAAAAATCTGCTTAATATGTAGTCCTCATATAGAGGACATATCAGATATTAAACTGATAAGAACAGATACTACACTTGATCTTAGCCAAAAGGCCGAGAGCGATAAGCCCCAAGTGTTGGATGTCCACGCTAAGCCTTGGCACAAATCTCACTTGTTGTGGTACCCTGTCGTAGGTGCATAACAATGGCTGCTGCTTATCACCTCCGCCATAAGCTCTCCTTTGTGGCGCTTGATTTCTGACCTAGACAGCTCTTTGACTTTTCACCTCATAAGGCTCAGCCATACAGCAAAGCCTGCCAAAAATATATTCAACTCATGTTTGTTCCTCTCCACGGAAGTCTTTAGTAAAAGGCGAAAGACTTGTGCGCTATGAAGAGAAACCAGAGTCAGCATGGCCCTCTGTTGGAGAGCAGCAGAGGAGCCTCTCGGTCACAGTCACCACCTTCACGGTAGGCCTCTTTGCTTTCCGCATGTCAGATCCCAGTATGCAACATTCCCAACCCGCCCCCATCTGCCAACCAAAATTATACACGTCTTTATTACCTCCTGCCCTGACTACTGTGATTGGCTTTAAGCCTGCCTAAGCAATACATCCCTGAACCACTTACATTCGCTCCAAAATGCTGACTCTGGTTTTCACCAAGTCTCCCAGAAGGTCTTGAGTGAAAGCAAGTTTCATTCTTGACAAACGCTTCTAACTCAATTTGGAATCCAGTTCAAGCTCATTGTGACCTCTGCATGGTCACGCCACTAAGCAGTGAGCCATCAGAGCGGTTTCACACACTTGTGTGTGCCAGGCCGTTACCTCAGTTTCATTGAGCCAGTGTAGAATTCACTTTTGATACGCGACAATTGTTTGAGTGTTTGGTTTTCTACAAGGTAAGAACAGAGTGCACTGCTCCCAGCGGCACTGCAATGCTAGGTCGATGCGTGGAGAGAAAGGAGCAAGCTCCAAATTACTGCCCCTCATGCCAAAAATCTGTTAATATGTAGTCCTACATATAGAGGACATATCAGATATTAAACTGATAAGAACAGATACTACACTTGATCTTAGCCAAAAGGCCGAGAAGCGATAAGCCCCAAGTGTTGGATGTCCACGCAAGCTCTTGGCACAAATCTCACTTGTTGTGGTACCCTGCTCGTAGGTGTGTATAACAATGGCTGCTGCTTATCACCTCCGCCCCAAGCTCTCCTTTGTGGCGCTTGATTTCTGACCTAGACAGCTCTTTTGACTTTTCACAATTTCATAAGGCTCAGCCACAGCAAAGCCTGCAAAAATATATTCAACCATGTTTGTTCCTCTCCACGGAAGTCTTTAGTAAAAGGCGAAAGACTTGTGCGTTATGAAGAGAAACCAGAGTCAGCATGGCCCTCTGTTGGAGAGCAGCAGAGGAGCCTCTCGGTCACAGTCACCACCTTCACGGTAGGCCTCTCTTTGCTTTCCGCATGTCAGATCCCAGTATGCAACATTCCCAACCCGCCCCCATCTGCCAACCAAAATTATACACGTCTTTATTACCTCCTGCCCTGACTACTGTGATTGGCTTTAAGCCTGCCTAAGCAATACATCCCTGAACCACTTACATTCGCTCCAAAATGCTGACTCTGGTTTCTCACCAAGTCTCCCAGAAGGTCTTGAGGAAAGCAAGTTTCATTCTTGACAAACGCTTCTAACTCAATTTGGAATCCAGTTCAAGCTCATTGTGACCCCTCTGCATGGTCACGCTACTAAGCAGTGAGCCATCAGAGCGGTTTCACACACTTGTGTGTGCCAGGCCGATACCTCAGTTTCATTGAGCCAGTGTAGAATTCACTTTGATACGCGACAATTGTTTGAGTGTTTGGTTTTCTACAAGGTAAGAACAGAGTGCACCGCTCCCAGCGGCACTGCAATGCTAGGTCGATGCGTGGAGAGAAAGGAGCAAGCTCCAAATTACTGCCCTCATGCCAAAAATCTGCTTAATATGTAGTCCCCATATAGAGGACATATCAGATATTAAACTGATAAGAACAGATACTACACTTGATCTTAGCTAAATGGCAGAGAAGCGATAAGCCCCAAGTGTTGGATGTCCACGCCAAGCTCTTGGCACAAATCTCACTTGTTGTGGTACCCTGTCTGTAGGTGTGTACACAATGGCTGCTGCTTATCACCTCCCCCAAGCTCTCCTTTGTGGCGCTTTGATTTCTGACCTAGACAGCCTTTGACTTTTCACACTTCATAAGGCTCAGCCATACAGCAAAGCCTGCCAAAAATATATTCAACTCATGTTTGTTCTTCCACGGAAGTCTTTAGTAAAAGGCGAAAACTTGTGCGTTATGAAGAGAAACCAGAGTCAGCATGGCCCTCTGTGGAGAGCAGCAGAGGAGCCTCTCGGTCACAGTCACCACCTTCACGGTAGGCCTCTCTTTGCTTTCCGCATGTCAGATCCCAGTATGCAACATTCCCAACCCGCCCCATCTGCCAACCAAAATTATACACGTCTTTATTACCTCCTGCCCTGACTACTGTGATTGGCTTTAAGCCTGCCTAAGCAATACATCCCTGAACCACTTACATTCTGCTCCAAAATGCTGACTTGGTTTCTCACCAAGTCTCCAGAAGGTCTTGAGTGAAAGCAAGTTTCCATTCTTGACAAACGCTTCTAACTAATTTGGAATCCAGTTCAAGCTCATTGTGACTCCTGCATGGTCACGCCACTAAGCAGTGAGCCATCAGAGCGGTTTCACACACTTGTGTGTGCCAGGCCGTTACCTCAGTTTCATTGAGCCAGTGTAGAATTCACTTTGATACGCGACAATTGTTTGAGTGTTTGGTTTTCTACAAGGTAAGAACAGAGTGCACCGCTCCCAGCGGCACTGCAATGCTAGGTCGATGTGGAGAGAAAGGAGCAAGCTCCAAATTTCTGCCCTCATGCCAAAATCTGCTTAATATGTAGTCCTCATATAGAGGACATATCAGATATTAAACTGATAAGAACAGATACTACACTTGATCTTAGCCAAAAGGCCGAGGCGATAAGCCCCAAGTGTTGGATGTCCACGCCAAGCTCTTGGCACAAATCTCACTTGTTGTGGTACCCTGCTCGTAGGTGTGCATAACAATGGCTGCTGCTTATCACCTCCGCCCAAGCTCTCCTTTGTGGCGCTTGATTTCTGACCTAGACAGCTCTTTGACTTTTCACACCCTCATAAGGCTCAGCCATACAGCACACAAGCCTGCCAAAAATATATTCAACTCATGTTTGTTCCTTCCACGGAAGTCTTTAGTAAAAGGCGAAAGACTTGTGCGGCATGAAGAGAAACCAGAGTCAGCATGGCCCTCTGTTGAGAGCAGCAGAGGAGCCTCTCGGTCACAGTCACCACCTTCACGGTAGGCCTCTTTGCTTTCCGCATGTCAGATCCCAGTATGCAACATTCTAACCCGCCCCATCTGCCAACCAAAATTATACACGTCTTTATTACCTCCTGCCCTGACTACTGTGATTGGTTTTAGCCTGCCTACAATACATCCCTGAACCACTTACATTCGCTCCAAAATGCTGACTCTGGTTTCTCACCAAGTCTCCCAGAAGGTCTTGAGGAAAGCAAGTTTCCATTCTTGACAAACGCTTCTAACTCAATTTGGAATCCAGTTCAAGCTCAGTCTGACCTCCGCATGGTCACGCCACTAAGCAGTGAGCCATCAGAGCGGTTTCACACACTTGTGTGTGCCAGGCCGTTACCTCAGTTTCATTGAGCCAGTGTAGAATTCACTTTTGATACGCGACAATTGTTTGAGTGTTTGGTTTTCTACAAGGTAAGAACAGAGTGCACTGCTCCAAGCGGCACTGCAATGCTAGGTCGATGCGTTGAGAGAAAGGAGCAAGCTCCAAATTTCTGCCCTCATGCCAAAAATCTGCTTAATATGTAGTCCTCATAGAGGACATATCAGATATTAAACTGATAAGAACAGATACTACACTTGATCTTAGCTAAAAGGCCGAGAAGCGATAAGCCCCAAGTGTTGGATGTCCACGCTAAGCTCTTGGCACAAATTCACTTGTTGTGGGTACACTGCTCGTAGGTGTGCATAACAATGGCTGCTGCTTATCACCTCCGCCAAGCCTCCTTTGTGGCGCTTGATTTCTGACCTAGACAGCTCTTTGACTTTTCATAATTCTCAAGGCTCAGCCATACAGCAAAGCCTGCCAAAAATATATCAACTCATGTTTGTTCCTCTCCACGGAAGTCTTTAGTAAAAGGCGAAAGACTTGTGCGTTATGAAGAGAAACCAGAGTCAGCATGGCCTCTGTTGAGAGCAGCAGAGGAGCCTCTCAGTCACAGTCACCACCTTCACGGTAGGCCTCTCTTTGCTTTCGCATGTCAGATCCCAGTATGCAACATTCCCAACCCGCCCCATCTGCCAACCAAAATTATACACGCCTTTATTACCTCCTGCCCTGACTACTGTGATTGGCTTTTAAGCCTGCCTAAGCAATACATCCCTGAACCACTTACATCCGCTCCAAAATGCTGACTCTGGTTTCTCACCAAGTCTCCCAGAAGGTCTTGAGTGAAAGCAAGTTTCCATTCTGACAAACGCTTCTAACTCAATTTGGAATCCAGTTCAAGCTCATTGTGACCCCTGCATGGTCACGCCACTAAGCAGTGAGCCATCAGAGCGGTTTCTTCCACTTGTGTGTGCCAATGCGATCAGTTTCATTGAGCCAGTGTAGAATTCACTTTTGATACGCGACAATTGTTTTAGTGTTTGGTTTTCTACAAGGTAAGAACAGAGTGCACCGTTCCCAGCGGCACTGCAATGCTAGGTCGATGCGTGGAGAGAAAGGAGCAAGCTCCAAATTTCTGCCCTCATGCCAAAATCTGCTTAATATGTAGTCCCTATATAGAGGACATATCAGATATTAAACTGATAAGAACAGATACTACACTTGATCTTAGCCAAAAGGCCGAGAAGCGATAAGCCCCAAGTGTTGGATGTCCACGCCAAGCTCTTGGCACAAATCTCACTTGTTGTGGTACTCTCGTCTAGGTGTGCATAACAATGGCTGCTGCTTATCACCTCCGCCCAAGCTCTCCTTTGTGGCGCTTGATTTCTGACCTAGACAGCCTTTGACTTTTCACACCTATAAGGCTCAGCCATACAGCAAAGCCTGCCAAAAATATATTCAACTCATGTTTGTTCCTCTCCACGGAAGTCTTTAGTAAAAGGCGAAAGACTTGTGCGTATGAAGAGAAACCAGAGTCAGCATGGCCCTCTGTTGAGCAGCAGAGGAGCCTCTCGGTCACAGTCACCACCTTCACGGTAGGCCTCTTTGCTTTCCGCATGTCAGATCCCAGTATGCAACATTCCCAACCCGCCTCATCTGCCAACCAAAATTATACACGTCTTTATTACCTCCTGCCCTGACTACTGTGATTGGCTTTTAAGCCTGCCTAAGCAATACATCCCTGAACCACTTACATTCGCTCCAAAATGCTGACTTGGTTTCTCACCAAGTCTCCCAGAAGGTCTTGAGTGAAAGCAAGTTTCCATTCTTGACAAACGCTTCTAACTCAATTTGAATCCAGTTCAAGCTCATTGTGACCCCGTGCATGGTCACGCTACTAAGCAGTGAGCCATCAGAGCGGTTTCACACACTTGTGTGTGCCAGGCCGTTACTCAGTTTCATTGAGCCAGTGTAGAATTCACTTTTGATACGCGACAATTGTTTGAGTGTTTGGTTTTCTACAAGGTAAGAACAGAGTGCACCGCTCCCAGCGGCACTGCAATGCTAGGTCGATGCGTGGAGAGAAAGGAGCAAGCTCCAAATTTCTGCCCCTCATGCCAAAATCTGCTTAATATGTAGTCCTCATAGAGAGGACATATCAGATATTAAACTGATAAGAACAGATACTACACTTGATCTTAGCCAAAAGGCCGAGAAGCGATAAGCCCCAAGTGTTGGATGTCCACGCCAAGCTCTTGGCACAAATCTCACTTGTTGTGGTACCCCGCTCGTAGGTGTGTAACAATGGCTGCTGCTTATCACCTCCGCCCCAAGCTCTCCTTTGTGGCGCTTGATTTCTGACCTAGACAGCTCTTTGACTTTTCACACTCTCATAAGGCTCAGCCATACAGCAAAGCCTGCCAAAAATATATTCAACTCATGTTTGTTCCTTCCACGGAAGTCTTTAGTAAAAGGCGAAAGACTTGTGTGATGAAGAGAAACCAGAGTCAGCATGGCCTCTGTTGGAGAGCAGCAGAGGAGCCTCTGTCACAGTCACCACCTTCACGGTAGGCCTCTCTTTGCTTTTCTCCGCATGTCAGATCCCAGTATGCAACATTCCCAACCCGCCCCATCTGCCAACCAAAATTATACACGTCTTTATTACCTCCTGCCCTGACTACTGTGATTGGCTTTAAGCCTGCCTAAGCAATACATCCCTGAACCACTTACATTCGCTCCAAAATGCTGACTCTGGTTTCTCACCAAGTCTCCCAGAAGGTCTTGAGGGAAAAAGCAAGTTTTTCATTCTTGACAAACGCTTCTAACCCAATTTGAATCCAGTTCAAGCTCATTGTGACCCCTGCATGGTCACGCCACTCACTAAGCAGTGAGCCATCAGAGCGGCTCTACACACTTGTGTGTGCCAGGCCGTTACCTCAGTTTCATTGAGCCAGTGTAGAATTCACTTTGATACGCGACAATTGTTTGAGTGTTTGGTTTTCACAAGGTAAGAACAGAGGCACCGCTCCCAGCGGCACTGCAATGCTAGGTCGATGCGGAGAGAAAGGAGAGCTCCAAATTACTGCCCTCATGCCAAAAATCTGCTTAATATGTAGTCCTCATATAGAGGACATATCAGATATTAAACTGATAAGAACAGATACTACACTTGATCTTAGCCAAAAGGCCGAGAAGCGATAAGCCCCAAGTGTTGATGTCCACGCAAGCTCTTGGCACAAATCTCACTTGTTGTGGTACCCTGCCCATAGGTGTGCATAACAATGGCTGCTGCTTATCACCTCCGCCCAAGCTTCCTTTGTGGCGCTTGATTTCTGACCTAGACAGCTCTTTGACTTTCAATACCATAAGGCTCAGCCATACAGCAAAGCCTGCCAAAATATATTCAACTCATGTTTGTTCCTCTCCACGGAAGTCTTTAGTAAAAGGCGAAAGACTTGTGCATGAAGAGAAACCAGAGTCAGCATGGCCTCTGTTGGAGAGCAGCAGAGGAGCCTCTCGGTCACAGTCACCACCTTCACGGTAGGCCTCTCTTTGCTTTCCGCATGTCAGATCCCAGTATGCAACATTCCCAACCCGCCCCATCTGCCAACCAAATTATACACGCCTTATTACCTCCTGCCCTGACTACTGTGATTGGCTTTTAAGCCTGCCTAAGCAATACATCCCTGAACCACTTACATTCGCTCCAAAATGCTGACTCTGGTTTCTCACCAAGTCTCCCAAGAAGGTCTTGAGTGAAAGCAAGTTTCCATTCTGACAAACGCTTCTAACTCAATTTGAATCCAGTTCAAGCTCATTGTGACCTGCATGGTCACGTCACTAAGCAGTGAGCCATCAGAGCGGTTTCACACACTTGTGTGTGCCAGGCCGTTACCTCAGTTTCATTGAGCCAGTGTAGAATTCACTTTTGATACGCAGCAATTGTTTGAGTGTTTGGTTTTCTACAAGGTAAGAACAGAGTGCACTGCCCAGCGGCACTGCAATGCTAGGTCGATGCGTGAGAGAAAGGAGCAAGCTCCAAATTTCTGCCCTCATGCCAAAAATCTGCTTAATATGTAGTCCTCATATAGAGGACATATCAGATATTAAACTGATAAGAACAGATACTACACTTGATCTTAGCCAAAAGGCCGAGAAGCGATAAGCCCCAAGTGTTGATGTCCACGCCAAGCTCTTGGCACAAATCTCACTTGTTGTGGTACCTGCCTCGTAGGTGTGCATAACAATGGCTGCTGCTTATCACCTCCGCCTAAGCTCTCCTTTGTGGCGCTTTGATTTCTGACCTAGACAGCTCTTTGACTTTCACAATTTCATAAGGCTCAGCCATACAGCAAAGCCTGCCAAAAATATATTCAACTCATGTTTGTTCCTCCACGGAAGTCTTTAGTAAAAGGCAAAGACTTGTGCGTTATGAAGAGAAACCAGAGTCAGCATGGCCCTCTGTTGGAGAGCAGCAGAGGAGCCTCTCGGTCACAGTCACCACCTTCACGGTAGGCCTCTCTTGCTTTCCGCATGTCAGATCCCAGTATGCAACATTCCCAACCCGCCCCCATCTGCCAACCAAAATTATACACGCGTCTTATTACCTCCTGCCCTGACTACTGTGATTGGCTTTTAAGCCTGCCTAAGCAATACATCCCTGAACCACTTACATTCGCTCCAAAATGCTGACTCTGGTTTCTCACCAAGTCTCCCAGAAGGTCTTGAGAAAGCAAGTTTCCATTCTTGACAAACGCTTCTAACTCAATTTGGAATCCAGTTCAAGCTCATTGTGACCCTGCATGGTCACGCACTAAGCAGTGAGCCATCAGAGCGGTTTCACACACTTGTGTGCCAGGCCCATTACCTCAGTTTCATTGAGCCAGTGTAGAATTCACTTTTGATACGGCGACAATTGTTTGAGTGTTTGGTTTCTACAAGGTAAGAACAGAGTGCACCGCTCCCAGCGGCACTGCAATGCTAGGTCGATGCGTGGAGAGAAAGGAGCAAGCTCCAAATTTCTGCCCTCATGCCAAAAATCTGCTTAATATGTAGTCCTATACATATAGAGGACATATCAGATATTAAACTGATAAGAACAGATACTACACTTGATCTTAGCCAAAAGGCCGAGAAGCGATAAGCCCCAAGTGTTGGATGTCCACGCCAAGCTCTTGGCACAAATCTCACTTGTTGTGGTACCCTGCCCGTAGGTGTGCATAACAATGGCTGCTGCTTATCACCTCCGCCCAAGCTCTCCTTTGTGGCGCTTGATTTCTGACCTAGACAGCTCTTTGACTTTTCACACTCTAAGGCTCAGCCATACAGCAAAGCCTGCCAAAAATATATTCAACTCATGTTTGTTCTCTCCACGGAAGTCTTTAGTAAAAGGCGAAAGACTTGAAGCGTTATGAAGAGAAACCAGAGTCAGCATGGCCCTCTGTTGGAGAGCAGCAGAGGAGCCTCTCGGTCACAGTCACCACCTTCACGGTAGGCCTCTCTTGCTTTCCGCATGTCAGATCCCAGTATGCAACATTCTAACCCGCCCCATCTGCCAACCAAAATTATACACGCGTCTTTATTACCTCCTGCCCTGACTACTGTGATTGGCTTTAAGCCTGCCTAAGCAATACATCCTGAACCACTTATATCTGCCCAAAATGCTGACTCTGGTTTCTACCAAGTCTCCCAGAAGGTCTTGAGGAAAGCAAGTTTCCATTCTTGACAAACGCTTCTAACTCAATTTGGAATCCAGTTCAAGCTCATTGTGACCTCTGCATGGTCACGCACTAAGCAGTGAGCCATCAGAGCGGTTCCACACACTTGTGTGTGCAGGTCGTAAGCCTCAGTTTCATTGAGCCAGAATTCACTTTGATACGCGACAATTGTTTGAGTGTTTGGTTTTCTACAGGGTAAGAACAGAGGCAGCTCCCAGCGGCACTGCAATGCTAGGTCGATGCGTGAGAGAAAGGAGCAAGCTCCAAATTACTGCCCTCATGCCAAAATCTGCTTAATATGTAGTCCTCATATAGAGGACATATCAGATATTAAACTGATAAGAACAGATACTACACTTGATCTTAGCCAAAAGGCCGAGAAGCGATAAGCCCCAAGTGTTGGATGTCCACGCCAAGCTCTTGGCACAAACTCACTTGTTGTGGTACCCTGCTCAGAGGGTGTGCATAACAATGGCTGCTGCTTATCACCTCCGCCCAAGCTCTCCTTTCCTTTGTTGCGCTTTGATTTCTGACCTAGACAGCTCTTTGACTTTTCACAATTTATAAGGCTCAGCCATACAGCAAAGCCTGCCAAAAATATATTCAACTCATGTTTGTTCCTCTCCACGGAAGTCTTTAGTAAAAGGCGAAAGACTTGTGCGTTATGAAGAGAAACCAGAGTCAGCATGGCCTCTGTTGGAGAGCAGCAGAGGAGCCTCTCGGTCACAGTCACCACCTTCACGGTAGGCCTCTCTTTGCTTTCCGCATGTCAGATCCCAGTATGCAACATTCCCAACCCGCCCCCATCTGCCAACCAAAATTATACACGTCTTTATTACCTCCTGCCTGACTACTGTGATTGGCTTTTAAGCCTGCCTAAGCAATACATCCCTGAACCACTTACATTCGCTCCAAAATGCTGACTCTGGTTTCTCACCAAGTCTCCCAGAAGGTCTTGAGTGAAAGCAAGTTTCCATTCTTGACAAACGCTTCTAACTCAATTTGGAATCCAGTTCAAGCTCATTGTGACCTGCATGGTCACGCCACTAAGCAGTGAGCCATCAGAGCGGTTTCACACCTGTGTGTGCCAGGCCGTTACCTCACTTTCATTGAGCCAGTGTAGAATTCACTTTGATACGCGACAATTGTTTGAGTGTTTGGTTTTCACAAGGTAAGAACAGAGTGCACCGCTCCCAGCGGCACTGCAATGCTAGGTCGATGCGTTGAGAGAAAGGAGCAAGCTCCAAATTTCTGCCCTCATGCCAAAAATCTGCTTAATATGTAGTCCTCATATAGAGGACATATCAGATATTAAACTGATAAGAACAGATACTACACTTGATCTTAGCCAAAAGGCCGAGAAGCGATAAGCCCCAAGTGTTGATGTCCACGCCAAGCTCTTGGCACAAATCTCACTTGTTGTGGTACCCTGCTCGTAGGTGTGCATAACAATGGCTGCTGCTTATCACCTCCGCCCAAGCTCTCCTTTGTGGCGCTTGATTTCTGACCTAGACAGCTCTTTGACTTTTCACAATTTCATAAGGCTCAGCCATACAGCAAAGCCTGCCAAAAATATTTCAACTCATGTTTGTTCCTTTCCACGGAAGTCTTTAGTAAAAGGCGAAAGACTTC
>NC_061492.1:26956037-26967517 GCF_022539355.2 Hippoglossus stenolepis
TATCAGATATTAAACTGATAAGAACAGATACTACACTTGATCTTAGCCAAAAGGCCGAGAAGCTGATAAGCCCCAAGTGTTGATGTCCACGCCAAGCTCTTGGCACAAATCTCACTTGTTGTGGTACCCGTCAGAGGGTGTGCATAACAATGGCTGCTGCTTATCACCTCCGCCCAAGCTCTCCTTTGTGGCGCTTGATTTCTGACCTAGACAGCTCTTTGACTTTTCACAATTTCATAAGGCTCAGCCATACAGCAAAGCCTGCCAAAATATATTCAACTCATGTTTGTTCCTCTCCACGGAAGTCTTTAGTAAAAGGCGAAAGACTTGTGCGTTATGAAGAGAAACCAGAGTCAGCATGGCCCTCTGTTGAGAGCAGCAGAGGAGCCTCTCGGTCACAGTCACCACCTTCACGGTAGGCCCTCTTGCTTTCCGCATGTCAGATCCCAGTATGCAACATTCCCAACCCGCCCCATCTGCCAACCAAAATTATACACGCTTTTATTACCTCCTGCCCTGACTACTGTGATTGGCTTTAAGCCTGCCTAAGCAATACATCCCTGAACCACTTACATTCGCTCCAAAATGCTGACTCTGGTTTCTCACCAAGTCTCCCAGAAGGTCTTGAGGAAAGCAAGTTTCCATTCTCTGACAAACGCTTCTAACTCAATTTGGAATCCAGTTCAAGCTCATTGTGACCCCATGGTCACGCCACTAAGCAGTGAGCCATCAGAGCGGTTTCCACACTTGTGTGTGCCAGGCCGTTACCTCAGTTTCATTGAGCCAGTGTAGAATTCACTTTTGATACGCGACAATTGTTTGAGTGTTTGGTTTTCACAAGGTAAGAACAGAGTGCACTGCTCCCAGCGGCACTGCAATGCTAGGTCGATGGTGGAGAGAAAGGAGCAAGCTCCAAATTTCTGCCCTCATGCCAAAAACCTGCTTAATATGTAGTCCTCATATAGAGGACATATCAGATATTAAACTGATAAGAACAGATACTACACTTGATCTTAGCCAAAAGGCCGAGAAGCATAAGCCCCAAGTGTTGGATGTCCACGCCAAGCTCTTGGCACAAATCTCACTTGTTGTGGTACCCGTTCGTAGGTGTGCATAACAATGGCTGCTGCTTATCACCTCCGCCATAAGCTCTCCTTTGTGGCGCTTGATTTCTGACCTAGACAGCTCTTTGACTTTTCACAATTCATAAGGCTCAGCCATACAGCAAAGCCTGCCAAAAATATATTCAACTCATGTTTGTTCCTCTCCACGGAAGTCTTTAGTAAAAGGCGAAAGACTTGTGCGTATGAAGAGAAACCAGAGTCAGCATGGCCCTCTGTTGGAGAGCAGCAGAGGAGCCTCTCGGTCACAGTCACCACCTTCACGGTAGGCCTCTCTTTGCTTTCCGCATGTCAGATCCCAGTATGCAACATTCCCAACCCGCCCCCATCTGCCAACCAAAATTATACACGTCTTTATTACCTCCTGCCCTGACTACTGTGATTGGCTTTTAAGCCTGCCTAAGCAAAACATCCCTGAACCACTTACATTCGGCTCCAAAATGCTGACTCTGGTTTCTCACCAAGTCTCCCAGAAGGTCTTGAGTGAAAGCAAGTTTCCATTCTTGACAAACGCTTCTAACTCAATTTGGAATCCAGTTCAAGCTCATTGTGACTCCTGCATGGTCACGCACTAAGCAGTGAGCCATCAGAGCGGTTTCACACACTTGTGTGTGCCAGGCCGTACCTCACTTTCATTGAGCCAGTGTAGAATTCACTTTGATACGCGACAATTGTTTGAGTGTTTGGTTTTCTACAAGGTAAGAACAGAGTGCACCGCTCCCAGCGGCACTGCAATGCTAGGTCGATGCGTGGAGAGAAAGGAGCAAGCTCCAAATTTCTGCCCTCATGCCAAAAATCTGCTTAATATGTAGTCCTCATATAGAGGACATATCAGATATTAAACTGATAAGAACAGATACTACACTTGATCTTAGCCAAAAGGCCGAGAAGCGATAAGCCCCAAGTGTTGGATGTCCACGCCAAGCTTTGGCACAAATCTCACTTGTTGTGGTACCCTGCTCGTAGGTGTGCATAACAATGGCTGCTGCTTATCACCTCCGCCCAAGCTCTCCTTGTGGCGCTTGATTTCTGACCTAGACAGCTCTTTGACTTTTCACATTTCATAAGGCTCAGCCATACAGCAAAGCCTGCCAAAAATATATTCAACTCATGTTTGTTCCTCTCCACGGAAGTCTTTAGTAAAAGGCGAAAGACTTGGTGCGTTATGAAGAGAAACCAGAGTCAGCATGGCCCTCTGTTGGAGAGCAGCAGAGGAGCCTCTCGGTCACAGTCACCACCTTCACGGTAGGCCTCCTTGCTTTCCGCATGTCAGATCCCAGTATGCAACATTCCCAACCCGCCCCATCTGCCAACCAAAATTATACACGCCTTTATTACCTCCTGCCCTGACTACTGTGATTGGCTTTAAGCCTGCCTAAGCAATACATCCCTGAACCACTTACATTCGCTCCAAAATGCTGACTCTGGTTCTCACCAAGTCTCCCAGAAGGTCTTGAGGAAAGCAAGTTTCCATTCTTGACAAACGCTTCTAACTCAATTTGAATCCAGTTCAAGCTCATTGTGACCTCTGCATGGTCACGCTACTAAGCAGTGAGCCATCAGAGCGGTTTCACACACTTGTGTGTGCCAGGCTGCTACCTCAGTTTCATTGAGCCAGTGTAGAATTCACTTTTGATACGCGACAATTGTTTGAGTGTTTGGTTTTCTACAAGGTAAGAACAGAGTGCACCGCTCCCAGCGGCACTGCAATGCTAGGTCGATGCGTGGAGAGAAAGGAGCAAGCTCCAAATTTCTGCCCTCATGCCAAAAATCTGCTTAATATGTAGTCCTCATATAGAGGACATATCAGATATTAAACTGATAAGAACAGATACTACACTTGATCTTAGCCAAAAGGCCGAGAAGCCATAAGCCCCAAGTGTTGGATGTCCACGCCAAGCTCTTGGCACAAATCTCACTTGTTGTGGTACCCCGCTCGTAGGTGTGCATAACAATGGCTGCTGCTTATCACCTCCGCCCAAGCTCTCCTTTGTGGCGCTTTGATTTCTGACCTAGACAGCTCTTTGACTTTTCACAATTTCATAAGGCTCAGCCATACAGCAAAGCCTGCCAAAATATATTCAACTCATGTTTGTTCCTTCTCCACGGAAGTCTTTAGTAAAAGGCGAAAGACTTGTGCAAGATGAAGAGAAACCAGAGTCAGCATGGCCTCTGTTGGAGAGCAGCAGAGGAGCCTCTCGGTCACAGTCACCACCTTCACGGTAGGCCTCTCTTTGCTTTCCGCATGTCAGATCCCAGTATGCAACATTCCCAACCCGCCCCCATCTGCCAACCAAAATTATACACGCCTTTATTACCTCCTGCCCTGACTACTGTGATTGGCTTTAAGCCTGCCTAAGCAATACATCCCTGAACCACTTACATTCGCTCCAAAATGCTGACTCTGGTTTCTCACCAAGTCTCCCAGAAGGTCTTGAGTGAAAGCAAGTTTCCATTCTGACAAACGCTTCTAACTCAATTTGAATCCAGTTCAAGCTCATTGTGACCCCGTGCATGGTCACGCCACAAAGCAGTGAGCCATCAGAGCGGTTTCACACACTTGTGTGTGCCAGGCCGTTACCTCACTTTCATTGAGCCAGTGTAGAATTCACTTTGATACGCGACAATTGTTTGAGTGTTTGGTTTTCTACAAGGTAAGAACAGAGTGCACCGTTCCCAGCGGCACTGCAATGCTAGGTCGATGCGTGGAGAGAAAGGAGCAAGCCCAAATTTCTGCCCCTCATGCCAAAAAATCTGCTTAATATGTAGTCCTCATATAGAGGACATATCAGATATTAAACTGATAAGAACAGATACTACACTTGATCTTAGCCAAAAGGCCGAGAGCGATAAGCCCCAAGTGTTGGATGTCCACGCCAAGCTCTTGGCACAAATCTCACTTGTTGTGGTACCCTGCTCGTAGGTGTGCATAACAATGGCTGCTGCTTATCACCTCCGCCTAAGGCTCTCCTTTGTGGCGCTTTGATTTCTGACCTAGACAGCTCTTTGACTTTTCACACCATAAGGCTCAGCCATACAGCAAAGCCTGCCAAAATATATTCAACTCATGTTTGTTCCTCTCCACGGAAGTCTTTAGTAAAAGGCGAAAGACTTGTGCGTTATGAAGAGAAACCAGAGTCAGCATGGCCCTCTGTTGGAGAGCAGCAGAGGAGCCTCTCGGTCACAGTCACCACCTTCACGGTAGGCCTCTTTGCTTTCCGCATGTCAGATCCCAGTATGCAACATTCCCAACCCGCCCCCATCTGCCAACCAAAATTATACACGTCTTTATTACCTCCTGCCCTGACTACTGTGATTGGCTTTTAAGCCTGCCTAAGCAATACATCCCTGAACCACTTACATTCGCTCCAAAATGCTGACTCTGTTTCTCACCAAGTCTCCCAGAAGGTCTTGAGGAAAGCAAGTTTCCATTCTTGACAAACGCTTCTAACTCAATTTGGAATCCAGTTCAAGCTCATTGTGACCCCCGCATGGTCACGCCACTAAGCAGTGAGCCATCAGAGCGGTTTACACACTTGTGTGTGCCAGGCCGTCACCTCACTTTCATTGAGCCAGTGTAGAATTCACTTTGATGCGACAATTGTTTGAGTGTTTGGTTTTCTACAAGGTAAGAACAGAGTGCACCGTTCCCAGCGGCACTGCAATGCTAGGTCGATGCGTGGAGAGAGGAGCAAGCTCCAAATTTCTGCCCTCATGCCAAAATCTGCTTAATATGTAGTCCTCATATAGAGGACATATCAGATATTAAACTGATAAGAACAGATACTACACTTGATCTTAGCCAAAAGGCCGAGAAGCGATAAGCCCCAAGTGTTGGATGTCCACGCCAAGCTCTTGGCACAAATCTCACTTGTTGTGGTACCCGTTCGTAGGTGTGCATAACAATGGCTGCTGCTTATCACCTCCGCCAAGCTCTCCTTTGTGGCGCTTGATTTCTGACCTAGACAGCTCTTTGACTTTTCACAATTTCATAAGGCTCAGCCATACAGCAAAGCCTGCCAAAATATATTCAACTCATGTTTGTTCCTCTCCACGGAAGTCTTTAGTAAAAGGCGAAAGACTTGGCGTTATGAAGAGAAACCAGAGTCAGCATGGCCTCTGTTGAGAGCAGCAGAGAGCCTCTCGGTCACAGTCACCACCTTCACGGTAGGCCTCCTTTGCTTTCCGCATGTCAGATCCCAGTATGCAACATTCCCAACCCGCCCCCATCTGCCAACCAAAATTATACACGTCTTTATTACCTCCTGCCCTGACTACTGTGATTGGCTTTAAGCCTGCCTAAGCAATACATCCCTGAACCACTTACATTCGCCTCCAAAATGCTGACTCTGGTTTCTCACCAAGTCTCCCAGAAGGTCTTGAGTGAAAGCAAGTTTCCATTCTTGACAAACGCTCTAACTCAATTTGGAATCCAGTTCAAGCTCATTGTGACTCCCGTGCATGGTCACTGCTAAGCAGTGAGCCATCAGAGCGGTTTCACACTTGTGTGTGCCAGGCCGTTACCTCACTTTCATTGAGCCAGTGTAGAATTCACTTTTGATACGCGACAATTGTTTGAGTGTTTGGTTTTCTACAAGGTAAGAACAGAGTGCACCGCCTCAGCGGCACTGCAATGCTAGGTCGATGCGTGAGAGAAAGGAGCAAGCTCCAAATTTCTGCCCTCATGCCAAAATCTGCTTAATATGTAGTCCTCATATAGAGGACATATCAGATATTAAACTGATAAGAACAGATACTACACTTGATCTTAGCCAAAAGGCCGAGAAGCGATAAGCCCCAAGTGTTGATGTCCACGCCAAGCTCTTGGCACAAATCTCACTTGTTGTGGTACCCTGTCAGAGGTGTGCATAACAATGGCTGCTGCTTATCACCTCCGCCTAAGCTCTCCTTTGTGGCGCTTGATTTCTGACCTAGACAGCTCTTTGACTTTCACACTTACAAGGCTCAGCCATACAGCAAAGCCTGCCAAAAATATATTCAACTCATGTTTGTTCCTTCCACGGAAGTCTTTAGTAAAAGGCGAAAGACTTGTGCGTTATGAAGAGAAACCAGAGTCAGCATGGCCCTCTGTTGGAGAGCAGCAGAGGAGCCTCTCGGTCACAGTCACCACCTTCACGGTAGGCCTCTCTTTGCTTTCCGCATGTCAGATCCCAGTATGCAACATTCCCTAACCCGCCCCATCTGCCAACCAAAATTATACACGCCTTATTACCTCCTGCCCTGACTACTGTGATTGGCTTTAAGCCTGCCTAAGCAATACATCCCTGAACCACTTACATTCGCCTCAAAATGCTGACTCTGGTTTCTCACCAAGTCTCCCAGAAGGTCTTGAGGAAAGCAAGTTTCCATTCTTGACAAACGCTTCTAACTCAATTTGGAATCCAGTTCAAGCTCATTGTGACCCCGTGCATGGTCACGCCAAAGCAGTGAGCCATCAGAGCGGTTTCACACTTGTGTGTGCCAGGCCGCTACCTCAGTTTCATTGAGCCAGTGTAGAATTCACTTTTGATACGCGACAATTGTTTGAGTGTTTGGTTTTCTACAAGGTAAGAACAGAGTGCACCGCTCCCAGCGGCACTGCAATGCTAGGTCGATGCGTGGAGAGAAAGGAGCAAGCTCCAAATTTCTGCCCCTCATACCAAAAATCTGCTTAATATGTAGTCCCCATATAGAGGACATATCAGATATTAAACTGATAAGAACAGATACTACACTTGATCTTAGCCAAAAGGCCGAGAAGCGATAAGCCCCAAGTGTTGGATGTCCACGCTAAGCTCTTGGCACAAATCTCACTTGTTGTGGTACCCGCTCGTAGGTGTGTGCTAACAATGGCTGCTGCTTATCACCTCCGCCCAAGCTCTCCTTTGTGGCGCTTGATTTCTGACCTAGACAGCTCTTTGACTTTTCACATTTCATAAGGCTCAGCCATACAGCAAAGCCTGCCAAAAATTCAACTCATGTTTGTTCCTCTCCACGGAAGTCTTTAGTAAAAGGCGAAAGACTTGTGCGTTATGAAGAGAAACCAGAGTCAGCATGGCCCTCTGTTGGAGAGCAGCAGAGGAGCCTCTCGGTCACAGTCACCACCTTCACGGTAGGCCTCTTGCTTTCCGCATGTCAGATCCCAGTATGCAACATTCCCAACCCGCCCCCATCTGCCAACCAAAATTATACACGCCTTTATTACCTCCTGCCCTGACTACTGTGATTGGCTTTAAGCCTGCCTACAATACATCCCTGAACCACTTACATTCGCTCCAAAATGCTGACTCTGGTTTCTCACCAAGTCTCCCAGAAGGTCTTGAGTGAAAGCAAGTTTCCATTCTTGACAAACGCTTCTAACTCAATTTGGAATCCAGTTCAAGCTCATTGTGACCCCGTGCATGGTCACGACACTAAGCAGTGAGCCATCAGAGCGGTTTCACACACTTGTGTGTGCCAGGCCATATCCTCACTTTCATTGAGCCAGTGTAGAATTCACTTTGATACGCGACAATTGTTTGAGTGTTTGGTTTTCTACAAGGTAAGAACAGAGTGCACCGTTCCCAGCGGCACTGCAATGCTAGGTCGATGCGTGGAGAAAGGAGCAAGCTCCAAATTTCTGCCCTCATGCCAAAATCTGCTTAATATGTAGTCCTCATATAGAGGACATATCAGATATTAAACTGATAAGAACAGATACTACACTTGATCTTAGCCAAAAGGCCGAGAAGCGATAAGCCCAAGTGTTGGATGTCCACGCTAAGCTCTTGGCACAAATCTCACTTGTTGTGGTACCCTGCTCGTAGGTGTGCATAACAATGGCTGCTGCTTATCACCTCCGCCCATGCTCTCCTTTGTGGCGCTTGATTTCTGACCTAGACAGCTCTTTGACTTTTCACAATTTCATAAGGCTCAGCCATACAGCAAAGCCTGCCAAAATATATTCAACTCATGTTTGTTCCTCTCCACGGAAGTCTTTAGTAAAAGGCGAAAGACTTGTGCGTTATGAAGAGAAACCAGAGTCAGCATGGCCCTCTGTTGAGAGCAGCAGAGGAGCCTCTCGGTCACAGTCACCACCTTCACGGTAGGCTCTCTTTGCTTTCCGCATGTCAGATCCCAGTATGCAACATTCCCAACCCGCCCCATCTGCCAACCAAAATTATACACGCCTTTATTACCTCCTGCCCTGACTACTGTGATTGGCTTTTAAGCCTGCCTAAGCAATACATCCCTGAACCACTTACATTCGCTCCAAAATGCTGACTCTGGTTTCTCACCAAGTCTCCCAGAAGGTCTTGAGTGAAAGCAAGTTTCCATTCTTGACAAACGCTTCTAACTCAATTTGGAATCCAGTTCAAGCTCATTGTGACCCCTGCATGGTCACGCCACAAAGCAGTGAGCCATCAGGAGCGGTTTCACACACTTGTGTGTGCCAGGCCATACTTCACACTTTCATTGAGCCAGTGAGAATTCACTTTTGATACGCGACAATTGTTTGAGTGTTTGGTTTTCAAAGGTAAGAACAGAGTGCACCGTTCCCAGCGGCACTGCAATGCTAGGTCGATGCGTGGAGAGAAAGGAGCAAGCTCCAAATTTCTGCCCTCATGCCAAAATCTGCTTAATATGTAGTCCTCATATAGAGGACATATCAGATATTAAACTGATAAGAACAGATACTACACTTGATCTTAGCCAAAAGGCCGAGAAGCGATAAGCCCCAAGTGTTGATGTCCACGCCAAGCTCTTGGCACAAATCTCACTTGTTGTGGTACCCTGGCTCGTAGGTGTGTGCATAACAATGGCTGCTGCTTATCACCTCCGCCCAAGCTCTCCTTTGTGGCGCTTGATTTCTGACCTAGACAGCTCTTTGACTTTTCACAATTTCATAAGGCTCAGCCATACAGCAAAGCCTGCCAAAAATATATTCAACTCATGTTTGTTCCTCTCCACGGAAGTCTTTAGTAAAAGCGAAAGACTTGTGCGTTATGAAGAGAAACCAGAGTCAGCATGGCCTCTGTTGGAGAGCAGCAGAGGAGCCTCTCGGTCACAGTCACCACCTTCACGGTAGGCCTCTCTTTGCTTTCCGCATGTCAGATCCCAGTATGCAACATTCCCAACCCGCCCCATCTGCCAACCAAAATTATACACGTCTTTATTACCTCCTGCCCTGACTACTGTGATTGGCTTTAAGCCTGCTTAAGCAATACATCCCTGAACCACTTACATTCGCTCCAAAATGCTGACTCTGGTTTCTCACCAAGTCTCCCAGAAGGTCTTGAGTGAAAGCAATTTCATTCTTGACAAACGCTTCTAACTCAATTTGGAATCCAGTTCAAGCTCATTGTGAACCCGTGCATGGTCACGTCACTAAGCAGTGAGCCATCAGAGCGGTTTCACACACTTGTGTGTGCCAGGCCGTTACCTCAGTTTCATTGAGCCAGTGTAGAATTCACTTTTGATACGCGACAATTGTTTGAGTGTTTGGTTTTCTACAAGGTAAGAACAGAGTGCACCGCTCCCAGCGGCACTGCAATGCTAGGTCGATGCGTGGAGAGAAAGGAGCAAGCTCCAAATTTCTGCCCTCATGCCAAAAATCTGCTTAATATGTAGTCCTCATATAGAGGACATATCAGATATTAAACTGATAAGAACAGATACTACACTTGATCTTAGCCAAAAGGCCGAGAAGCGATAAGCCCCAAGTGTTGATGTCCACGCCAAGCTCTGGCACAAATCTCACTTGTTGTGGTACCCCGCTCGTAGGTGTGCATAACAATGGCTGCTGCTTATCACCTCCGCCCAAGCTCTCCTTTGTGGCGCTTGATTTCTGACCTAGACAGCTCTTTGACTTTTCACACTTTCATAAGGCTCAGCCATACAGCAAAGCCTGCCAAAATATATTCAACTCATGTTTGTTCCTCTCCACGGAAGTCTTTAGTAAAAGGCGAAAGACTTGTGCGTTATGAAGAGAAACCAGAGTCAGCATGGCCCTCTGTTGGAGAGCAGCAGAGGAGCCTCGGTCACAGTCACCACCTTCACGGTAGGCTCTCTTGCTTTCCGCATGTCAGATCCCAGTATGCAACATTCCCAACCCGCCCCCATCTGCCAACCAAAATTATACACGTCTTTATTACCTCCTGCCCTGACTACTGTGATTGGCTTTTAAGCCTGCCTAAGCAATACATCCCTGAACCACTTACATTCGCTCCAAAATGCTGACTCTGGTTTCTCACCAAGTCTCCCAGAAGGTCTTGAGTGAAAGCAAGTTTCCATTCTTGACAAACGCTTCTAACTCAATTTGGAATCCAGTTCAAGCTCATTGTGACCCCGTGCATGGTCACGTCACTAAGCAGTGAGCCATCAGAGCGGTTTCACACACTTGTGGGTGCCAGGCCGTTACTTACCTCCATTGAGCCAGTGTAGAATTCACTTTGATACGCGACAATTGTTTGAGTGTTTGGTTTTCTACAAGGTAAGAACAGAGTGCACCGTTCCCAGCGGCACTGCAATGCTAGGTCGATGCGTGGAGAGAAAGGAGCAAGCTCCAAATTTCTGCCCCTCATGCCAAAAATCTGCTTAATATGTAGTCCTCATATAGAGGACATATCAGATATTAAACTGATAAGAACAGATACTACACTTGATCTTAGCCAAAAGGCCGAGAAGCGATAAGCCCCAAGTGTTGGATGTCCACGCCAAGCTCTTGGCACAAATCTCACTTGTTGTGGTACCCCGTTCGTAGGTGTGCATAACAATGGCTGCTGCTTATCACCTCCGCCCAAGCTCTCCTTTGTGGCGCTTGATTTCTGACCTAGACAGCTCTTTGACTTTTCACAATTTCATAAGGCTCAGCCATACAGCAAAGCCTGCCAAAAATATATTCAACTCATGTTTGTTCCTCTCCACGGAAGTCTTTAGTAAAAGGCGAAAGACTTGTGCGTTATGAAGAGAAACCAGAGTCAGCATGGCCCTCTGTTGGAGAGCAGCAGAGGAGCCTCTCGGTCACAGTCACCACCTTCACGGTAGGCCTCTCTTTGCTTTCCGCATGTCAGATCCCAGTATGCAACATTCCCAACCCGCCCCCATCTGCCAACCAAAATTATACACGTCTTTATTACCTCCTGCCCTGACTACTGTGATTGGCTTTTAAGCCTGCCTAAGCAATACATCCCTGAACCACTTACATTCGCTCCAAAATGCTGACTCTGGTTTCTCACCAAGTCTCCCAGAAGGTCTTGAGTGAAAGCAAGTTTCCATTCTTGACAAACGCTTCTAACTCAATTTGAATCCAGTTCAAGCTCATTGTGACCCTGCATGGTCACGTCACTAAGCAGTGAGCCATCAGAGCGGTTTCACACA
>NC_061492.1:26967617-26975718 GCF_022539355.2 Hippoglossus stenolepis
TAGACAGCTCTTTGACTTTTCACAATTTCATAAGGCTCAGCCATACAGCAAAGCCTGCCAAAATATATTCAACTCATGTTTGTTCCTTTCCACGGAAGTCTTTAGTAAAAGGCGAAAGACTTGTGCGTTATGAAGAGAAACCAGAGTCAGCATGGCCCTCTGTTGAGAGCAGCAGAGGAGCCCTCTCGGTCACAGTCACCACCTTCACGGTAGGCCTCTTTGCTTTCCGCATGTCAGATCCCAGTATGCAACATTCCCAACCCGCCCCATCTGCCAACCAAAATTATACACGTCTTTATTACCTCCTGCCCTGACTACTGTGATTGGCTTTTAAGCCTGCCTAAGCAATACATCCCTGAACCACTTACATTCGCTCCAAAATGCTGACTCTGGTTTCTCACCAAGTCTCCCAGAAGGTCTTGAGTGAAAGCAAGTTTCCATTCTTGACAAACGCTTCTAACTCAATTTGGAATCCAGTTCAAGCTCATTGTGACCCTGCATGGTCACGCCACTAAGCAGTGAGCCATCAGAGCGGTTTCACACACTTGTGTGTGCCAGGCCGTTACCTCAGTTTCATTGAGCCAGTGTAGAATTCACTTTGATACGCGACAATTGTTTGAGTGTTTGGTTTTCTACAAGGTAAGAACAGAGTGCACGCTCCCAGCGGCACTGCAATGCTAGGTCGATGCGTGAGAGAAAGGAGCAAGCCCAAATTTCTGCCCTCATGCCAAAATCTGCTTAATATGTAGTCCTCATATAGAGGACATATCAGATATTAAACTGATAAGAACAGATACTACACTTGATCTTAGCCAAAAGGCCGAGAAGCTATAAGCCCCAAGTGTTGATGTCCACGCCAAGCTCTTGGCACAAATCTCACTTGTTGTGGTACCCTGTTCGTAGGTGTGCATAACAATGGCTGCTGCTTATCACCTCCGCCCAAGCTCTCCTTTGTGGCGCTTGATTTCTGACCTAGACAGCTCTTTGACTTTTCACAATTTCATAAGGCTCAGCCATACAGCAAAGCCTGCCAAAAATATATTCAACTCATGTTTGTTCCTCTCCACGGAAGTCTTTAGTAAAAGGCGAAAGACTTGTGCGTTATGAAGAGAAACCAGAGTCAGCATGGCCCTCTGTTGAGAGCAGCAGAGGAGCCTCTCGGTCACAGTCACCACCTTCACGGTAGGCCTCTCTTTGCTTTCCGCATGTCAGATCCCAGTATGCAACATTCCCAACCCGCCCCATCTGCCAACCAAAATTATACACGCCTTTATTACCTCCTGCCCTGACTACTGTGATTGGCTTTAAGCCTGCCTAAGCAATACATCCTGAACCACTTACATTCGCTCCAAAATGCTGACTCTGGTTTCTCACCAAGTCTCCCAGAAGGTCTTGAGGAAAGCAAGTTTCCATTCTGACAAACGCTTCTAACTCAATTTGAATCCAGTTCAAGCTCATTGTGACCTCTGCATGGTCACGTCACTAAGCAGTGAGCCATCAGAGCGGTTTCACACTTGTGTGTGCAGGCCGTTACCTCAGTTTCATTGAGCCAGTGTAGAATTCACTTTGATACGCGACAATTGTTTGAGTGTTTGGTTTTCACAAGGTAAGAACAGAGTGCACCGCTCCCAGCGGCACTGCAATGCTAGGTCGATGCGTGGAGAGAAAGGAGCAAGCTCCAAATTCTGCCCTCATGCCAAAAATCTGCTTAATATGTAGTCCTCATATAGAGGACATATCAGATATTAAACTGATAAGAACAGATACTACACTTGATCTTAGCCAAAAGGCCGAGAAGCGATAAGCCTCAAGTGTTGGATGTCCACGCCAAGCTCTTGGCACAAATCTCACTTGTTGTGGTACCCTGCTCGTAGGTGTGCATAACAATGGCTGCTGCTTATCACCTCCGCCTAAGCTCTCCTTTGTGGCGCTTGATTTCTGACCTAGACAGCTCTTTGACTTTCACAATTTCATAAGGCTCAGCCATACAGCAAAGCCTGCCAAAATATATTCAACTCATGTTTGTTCTTTCCACGGAAGTCTTTAGTAAAAGGCGAAAGACTTGTGCGTTATGAAGAGAAACCAGAGTCAGCATGGCCCTCTGTTGGAGAGCAGCAGAGGAGCCTCTCGGTCACAGTCACCACCTTCACGGTAGGCCTCTTTGCTTTCCGCATGTCAGATCCCAGTATGCAACATTCCAACCCGCCCCATCTGCCAACCAAAATTATACACGTCTTTATTACCTCCTGCCCTGACTACTGTGATTGGCTTTTTGCTCATAAGCAATACATCCCTGAACCACTTACATTCGCTCCAAATGCTGACTCTGGTTTCTCACCAAGTCTCCCAGAAGGTCTTGAGTGAAAGAAGTTTCATTCTTGACAAACGCTCTAACTCAATTTGGAATCCAGTTCAAGCTCATTGTGACCCCGTGCATGGTCACGACACTAAGCAGTGAGCCATCAGAGCGGTTTCAAGGCACACTTGTGTGTGCCAGGCCTTACCTCAGTTTCATTGAGCCAGTGTAGAATTCACTTTTGATACCGACAATTGTTTGAGTGTTTGGTTTTCTACAAGGTAAGAACAGAGTGCACCGCTCCCAGCGGCACTGCAATGCTAGGTCGATGCGTGAGAAAGGAGCAAGCTCCAAATTTCTGCCCCTCATGCCAAAATCTGCTTAATATGTAGTCCTCATATAGAGGACATATCAGATATTAAACTGATAAGAACAGATACTACACTTGATCTTAGCCAAAAGGCCGAGAAGCGATAAGCCCCAAGTGTTGGATGTCCACGCCTGCTCTTGGCACAAATCTCACTTGTTGTGGTACCCCGTTCGTAGGTGTGCATAACAATGGCTGCTGCTTATCACCTCCGCCCAAGCTCTCCTTTGTGGCGCTTGATTTCTGACCTAGACAGCTCTTTGACTTTTCACAATTTCATAAGGCTCAGCCATACAGCAAAGCCTGCCAAAAATATATTCAACTCATGTTTGTTCCTCTCCACGGAAGTCTTTAGTAAAAGGCGAAAGACTTGTAGCGTTATGAAGAGAAACCAGAGTCAGCATGGCCCTCTGTTGAGAGCAGCAGAGGAGCCTCTCGGTCACAGTCACCACCTTCACGGTAGGCCTCTCTTTGCTTTCCCATGTCAGATCCCAGTATGCAACATTCCCAACCCGCCCCATCTGCCAACCAAAATTATACACGCTTTTATTACCTCCTGCCCTGACTACTGTGATTGGCTTTAAGCCTGCCTAAGCAATACATCCCTGAACCACTTACATTCGCTCCAAAATGCTGACTCTGGTTTCTCACCAAGTCTCCCAGAAGGTCTTGAGTGAAAGCAAGTTTCATTCTGACAAACGCTTCTAACTCAATTTGGAATCCAGTTCAAGCTCATTGTGACCCTGCATGGTCACGCTACTAAGCAGTGAGCCATCAGAGCGGTTTCACAACTTGTGTGTGCCAGGCCGTACCTCAGTTTCATTGAGCCAGTGTAGAATTCACTTTGATACGCGACAATTGTTTGAGTGTTTGGTTTTCTACAAGGTAAGAACAGAGTGCACCGCTCCCAGCGGCACTGCAATGCTAGGTCGATGCGTGGAGAGAAAGGAGCAAGCTCCAAATTTCTGCCCTCATGCCAAAAATCTGCTTAATATGTAGTCCTCATATAGAGGACATATCAGATATTAAACTGATAAGAACAGATACTACACTTGATCTTAGCCAAAAGGCCAGAAGCGATAAGCCCCAAGTGTTGGATGTCCACGCCAAGCTCTTGGCACAAATCTCACTTGTTGTGGTACCCCGCTCGTAGGTGTGCATAACAATGGCTGCTGCTTATCACCTCCGCCCAAGCCTTCCTTTGTGGCGCTTGATTTCTGACCTAGACAGCCTTTTGACTTTTCACAATTTCATAAGGCTCAGCCATACAGCAAAGCCTCAAAAATATATTCAACTCATGTTTGTTCCTCTCCACGGAAGTCTTTAGTAAAAGCGAAAGACTTGTGCGTTATGAAGAGAAACCAGAGTCAGCATGGCCCTCTGTTGGAGAGCAGCAGAGGAGCCTCTCGTCACAGTCACCACCTTCACGGTAGGCTTCTTTGCTTTCCGCATGTCAGATCCCCAGTATGCAACATTCCCAACCCGCCCCCATCTGCCAACCAAAATTATACACGTCTTTATTACCTCCTGCCCTGACTACTGTGATTGGCTTTAAGCCTGCCTAAGCAATACATCCCTGAACCACTTACATTCGCTCCAAAATGCTGACTCTGGTTTCTCACCAAGTCTCCCAGAAGGTCTTGAGGAAAGCAAGTTTCCATTCTTGACAAACGCTTCTAACTCAATTTGGAATCCAGTTCAAGCTCATTGTGACCCTGCATGGTCACGCCACTAAGCAGTGAGCCATCAGAGGGGGTTTCACACACTTGTGTGTGCCAGGCCGTTACCTCAGTTTCATTGAGCCAGTGTAGAATTCACTTTGATACGCGACAATTGTTTGAGTGTTTGGTTTTCTCACAAGGTAAGAACAGAGTGCAACGTGCCCAGCGGCACTGCAATGCTAGGTCGATGCGTGAGAGAAAGGAGCAAGCTCCAAATTTCTGCCCTCATGCCAAAAATCTGCTTAATATGTAGTCCTCATATAGAGGACATATCAGATATTAAACTGATAAGAACAGATACTACACTTGATCTTAGCCAAAAGGCCGAGAAGCGATAAGCCCCAAGTGTTGGATGTCCACGCCAAGCTCTTGGCACAAATCTCACTTGTTGTGGTACCCCGTGCGTAGGTGTGCATAACAATGGCTGCTGCTTATCACCTCCGCCCAAGCTCTCCTTTTGGCGCTTGATTTCTGACCTAGACAGCTCTTTGACTTTTCACACTTTCATAAGGCTCAGCCATACAGCAAAGCCTGCCAAAAATATATTCAACTCATGTTTGTTCCTCTCCACGGAAGTCTTTAGTAAAAGGCGAAAGACTTGTGCGTTATGAAGAGAAACCAGAGTCAGCATGGCCCTCTGTTGGAGAGCAGCAGAGCCTCCTCGGTCACAGTCACCACCTTCACGGTAGGCCTCTTGCTTTCCGCATGTCAGATCCCAGTATGCAACATTCCCAACCCGCCCCCATCTGCCAACCAAAATTATACACGTCTTATTACCTCCTGCCCTGACTACTGTGATTGGCTTTAAGCCTGCCTAAGCAATACATCCCTGAACCACTTACATTCGCTCCAAAATGCTGACTCTGGTTTCTCACCAAGTCTCCCAGAAGGTCTTGAGTGAAAGCAAGTTTCCATTCTGACAAACGCTTCTAACTCAATTTGGAATCCAGTTCAAGCTCATTGTGACCCTGCATGGTCACGTCACTAAGCAGTGAGCCATCAGAGCGGTTTCACACACTTGTGTGTGCCAGGTCACATTACCTCAGTTTCATTGAGCCAGTGTAGAATTCACTTTGATACGCGACAATTGTTTGAGTGTTTGGTTTTCTACAAGGTAAGAACAGAGTGCACCGCTCCCAGCGGCACTGCAATGCTAGGTCGATGCGTGAGAGAAAGGAGCAAGCTCCAAATTACTGCCCTCATGCCAAAAATCTGCTTAATATGTAGTCCTCATATAGAGGACATATCAGATATTAAACTGATAAGAACAGATACTACACTTGATCTTAGCCAAAAGGCCGAGAAGCGATAAGCCCCAAGTGTTGGATGTCCACGCCAAGCTCTTGGCACAAATCTCACTTGTTGTGGTACCCCTCGTAGGTGTGCATAACAATGGCTGCTGCTTATCACCTCCGCCCAAGCTCTCCTTTGTGGCGCTTGATTTCTGACCTAGACAGCTCTTTGACTTTTCACACTTCATAAGGCTCAGCCATACAGCAAAGCCTGCCAAAATATATTCAACTCATGTTTGTTCCTTTCCACGGAAGTCTTTAGTAAAAGGCGAAAGACTTGTAGGCTATGAAGAGAAACCAGAGTCAGCATGGCCTCTGTTGAGAGCAGCAGAGGAGCCTCTCGGTCACAGTCACCACCTTCACGGTAGGCCTCTCTTTGCTTTCCTGCATGTCAGATCCCAGTATGCAACATTCCCAACCCGCCCCATCTGCCAACCAAAATTATACACGTCTTTATTACCTCCTGCCCTGACTACTGTGATTGGCTTTTAAGCCTGCCTAAGCAATACATCCCTGAACCACTTACATTCGCTCCAAAATGCTGACTCTGGTTTCTCACCAAGTCTCCCAGAAGGTCTTGAGTGAAAGCAAGTTTCCATTCTTGACAAACGCTTCTAACTCAATTTGGAATCCAGTTCAAGCTCATTGTGACTCTGCATGGTCACGCCACTAAGCAGTGAGCCATCAGAGCGGTTTCACACACTTGTGTGTGCCAGGTCGTACCTCAGTTTCATTGAGCCAGTGTAGAATTCACTTTGATACGCGACAATTGTTTGAGTGTTTGGTTTTCTACAAGGTAAGAACAGAGTGCACCGTGCCCAGCGGCACTGCAATGCTAGGTCGATGCGTGGAGAGAAAGGAGCAAGCTCCAAATTTCTGCCCTCATGCCAAAAATCTGCTTAATATGTAGTCCTCATATAGAGGACATATCAGATATTAAACTGATAAGAACAGATACTACACTTGATCTTAGCCAAAAGGCCGAGAAGCGATAAGCCCCAAGTGTTGGATGTCCACGCCAAGCTCTTGGCACAAATCTCACTTGTTGTGGTACCCCGCTCGTAGGTGTGCATAACAATGGCTGCTGCTTATCACCTCCGCCCAAGCTCTCCTTTGTGGCGTTTGATTTCTGACCTAGACAGCTCTTTGACTTTCACAACCTCATAAGGCTCAGCCATACAGCAAAGCCTGCCAAAATATATTCAACTCATGTTTGTTCCTCTCCACGGAAGTCTTTAGTAAAAGGCGAAAGACTTTTGCGTTATGAAGAGAAACCAGAGTCAGCATGGCCCTCTGTTGGAGAGCAGCAGAGGAGCCTCGGTCACAGTCACCACCTTCACGGTAGGCCTCTCTTTGCTTTCCGCATGTCAGATCCCAGTATGCAACATTCTAACCCGCCCCATCTGCCAACCAAAATTATACACGTCTTTATTACCTCCTGCCCTGACTACTGTGATTGGCTTTAAGCCTGCCTAAGCAATACATCCCTGAACCACTTACATCTGCTCCAAAATGCTGACTCTGGTTTCTCACCAAGTCTCCCAGAAGGTCTTGAGGAAAGCAAGTTTCCATTCTTGACAAACGCTTCTAACTCAATTTGGAATCCAGTTCAAGCTCATTGTGACCCTGCATGGTCACGCCACTAAACAGTGAGCCATCAGAGCGGTTTCACACACTTGTGTGTGCCAGGCCGTTACCTCAGTTTCATTGAGCCAGTGTAGAATTCACTTTTGATACGCGACAATTGTTTGAGTGTTTGGTTTTCTACAAGGTAAGAACAGAGTGCACCGCTCCCAGCGGCACTGCAATGCTAGGTCGATGCGTGGAGAGAAAGGAGCAAGCTCCAAATTTCTGCCCTCATGCCAAAATCTGCTTAATATGTAGTCCTCATATAGAGGACATATCAGATATTAAACTGATAAGAACAGATACTACACTTGATCTTAGCCAAAAGGCCGAGAAGCGATAAGCCCCAAGTGTTGGATGTCCACGCAAGCTCTTGGCACAAATCTCACTTGTTGTGGTACCCCGTCTAGGTGTGCATAACAATGGCTGCTGCTTATCACCTCCGCCCAAGCCTCCTTTGTGGCGCTTGATTTCTGACCTAGACAGCTCTTTGACTTTCACACTCATAAGGCTCAGCCATACAGCAAAGCCTCAAAAATATATTCAACTCATGTTTGTTCCTCTCCACGGAAGTCTTTAGTAAAAGGCGAAAGACTTGTGAGTTATGAAGAGAAACCAGAGTCAGCATGGCCTCTGTTGAGAGCAGCAGAGGAGCCTTCGGTCACAGTCACCACCTTCACGGTAGGCCTCTCTTGCTTTCCGCATGTCAGATCCCAGTATGCAACATTCCAACCCGCCCCATCTGCCAACCAAAATTATACACGCCTTTATTACCTCCTGCCCTGACTACTGTGATTGG
>NC_061492.1:26975818-26996423 GCF_022539355.2 Hippoglossus stenolepis
TCACCTCCGCCCAAGCTCTCCTTTGTGGCGCTTGATTTCTGACCTAGACAGCTCTTTGACTTTTCACAATTTCATAAGGCTCAGCCATACAGCAAAGCCTGCCAAAAATATATTCAACTCATGTTTGTTCCTCTCCACGGAAGTCTTTAGTAAAGGCGAAAGACTTGTGCGTTATGAAGAGAAACCAAAGTCAGCATGGCCCTCTGTTGGAGAGCAGCAGAGGAGCCTCTCGGTCTGAGTCACCACCTTCACGGTAGGCCTCTCTTTGCTTTCCATGTCAGATCCCAGTATGCAACATTCCCAACCCGCCCCATCTGCCAACCAAAAATTTTCACGTCTTTATTACCTCCTGCCCTGACTACTGTGATTGGCTTTTAAGTGCCTGCCTAAACAATACATCCCTGAACCACTTACATTCGCTCCAAAATGCTGACTCTGGTTTCTCACCAAGTCTCCCAGAAGGTCTTGAGTGAAAGCAAGTTTCCATTCTTGACAAACGCTTCTAACTCAATTTGGAATCCAGTTCAAGCTCATTGTGACCCCGTGCATGGTCACGTCACTAAGCAGTGAGCCATCAGGCGGTTTCACACACTTGTGTGTGCCAGGCCGTTACCTCAGTTTCATTGAGCCAGTGTAAATTCACTTTTGATACGCGACAATTGTTTGAGTGTTTGGTTTTCTACAAGGTAAGAACAGAGTGCACCGTTCCCAGCGGCACTGCAATGCTAGGTCGATGCGTGGAGAGAAAGGAGCAAGCTCCAAATTTCTGCCCCTCATGCCAAAAATCTGCTAATATGTAGTCCTCATATAGAGGACATATCAGATATTAAACTGATAAGAACAGATACTACACTTGATCTTAGCCAAAGGCCGAGCGATAAGCCCCAAGTGTTGGATGTCACGCCAAGCTCTTGGCACAAATCTCACTTGTTGTGGTACCCCGTTCGTAGGTGTGCATAACAATGGCTGCTGCTTATCACCTCCGCCCAAGCTCTCCTTTGTGGCGCTTGATTTCTGACCTAGACAGCTCTTTGACTTTTCACAATTTCATAAGGCTCAGCCATACAACAAAGCCTGCCAAAAATATATTCAACTCATGTTTGTTCCTCTCCACGAAGTCTTTAGTAAAGGCTGAAAGACTTGTGCGTTATGAAGAGAAACCAGAGTCAGCATGGCCCTCTGTTGGAGAGCAGCAGAGGAGCCTCTCGGTCAGATCACCACCTTCACGGTAGGCCTCTCTTTGCTTTCCATGTCAGATCCCAGTATGCAACATTCCCAACCCGCCCCCATCTGCCAACCAAAATTATACCGTCTTTATTACCTCCTGCCCTGACTACTGTGATTGGCTTTTAAGCCTGCCTAAGCAATACATCCCTGAACCACTTACATTCGCTCCAAAATGCTGACTCTGGTTTCTCACCAAGTCTCCCAGAAGGTCTTGAGTGAAAGCAAGTTTCCATTCTTGACAAACGCTTCTAACTCAATTTGGAATCCAGTTCAAGCTCATTGTGACCCGTGCATGGTCCGTCACTAAACAGTGAGCCATCAGAGCGGTTTCACACACTTGTGTGTGCCAGGCCGTTACCTCAGTTTCATTGAGCCAGTGTAGAATTCACTTTTGATACGCGACAATTGTTTGAGTGTTTGGTTTTCTACAAGGTAAGAACAGAGTGCACCGTTCCCAGCGGCACTGCAATGCTAGGTCGATGCGTGGAGAGAAAGGGCAAGCTCCAAATTTCTGCCCCTCATGCCAAAAATCTGCTTAATATGTAGTCCTCATATAGAGGACATATCAGATATTAAACTGATAAGAACAGATACTACACTTGATCTTAGCCAAAGGCCGGGCGATAAGCCCCAAGTGTTGGATGTCACGCCAAGCTCTTGGCACAAATCTCACTTGTTGTGGTACCCCGTTCGTAGGTGTGCATAACAATGGCTGCTGCTTATCACCTCCGCCCAAGCTCTCCTTTGTGGCGCTTGATTTCCTGACCTAGACAGCTCTTTGACTTTTCACAATTTCATAAGGCTCAGCCATACAGCAAAGCCTGCAAAAATATATTCAACTCATGTTTGTTCCTCTCCACGGAAGTCTTTAGTAAAAGGCGAAAGACTTGTGCGTTATGAAGAAACCAGAGTCAGCATGGCCCTCTGTTGGAGAGCAGCAGAGGAGCCTCTCGGTCTGATCACCACCTTCACGGTAGGCCTCTCTTTGCTTTCCACATGTCAGATCCCAGTATGCAACATTCCCAACCCGCCCCATCTGCCAACCAAAATTATACACGTCTTTATTACCTCCTGCCCTGACTACTGTGATTGGCTTTTAAGCCTGCCTAAGCAATACATCCCTGAACCACTTACATTCGCTCCAAAATGCTGACTCTGGTTTCTCACCAAGTCTCCCAGAAGGTCTTGAGTGAAAGCAAGTTTCCATTCTTGACAAACGCTTCTAACTCAATTTGGAATCCAGTTCAAGCTCATTGTGACCCGTGCATGGTCACGTCACTAAGCAGTGAGCCATCAGAGCGGTTTCACACACTTGTGTGCCTGAGCCGTTACCTCAGTTTCATTGAGCCAGTGTAGAATTCACTTTTGATACGCAACAATTGTTTGAGTGTTTGGTTTTCTACAAGGTAAGAACAGAGTGCACCGTTCCCAGCAGCACTGCAATGCTAGGTCGATGCGTGGAGAGAAAGGAGCAAGCTCAAATTTCTGCCCCTCATGCCAAAAATCTGCTTAATATGTAGTCCTCATATAGAGGACATATCAGATATTAAACTGATAAGAACAGATCTACTACTTGATCTTGGCCAAAGGCCGGCGATAAGCCCAAGTGTTGGATGTCACGCCAAGCTCTTGGCACAAATCTCACTTGTTGTGGTACCCGTTCGTAGGTGTGCATAACAATGGCTGCTGCTTATCACCTCCGCCCAAGCTCTCCTTTGTGGCGCTTGATTTCTGACCTAGACAGCTCTTTGACTTTTCACAATTTCATAAGGCTCAGCCATAAAGCCTGCCAAAATATATTCAACTCATGTTTGTTCCTCTCCACGGAAGTCTTTAGTAAAGGCGAAAGACTTGCGTTATGAAGAGAAACCAAGTCAGCATGGCCCTCTGTTGGAGAGCAGCAGAGGAGCCTCTCGGTCTGATCACCACCTTCACGGTAGGCCTCTCTTTGCTTTCCGCATGTCAGATCCCAGTATGCAACATTCCCAACCCGCCCCATCTGCCAACCAAAATTATACACGTCTTTTACCTCCTGCCCTGACTACTGTGATTGGCTTTTAAGCCTGCCTAAGCAATACATCCTGAACCACTTACATTCGCTCCAAAATGCTGACTCTGGTTTCTCACCAAGTCTCCCAGAAGGTCTTGAGTGAAAGCAAGTTTCCATTCTTGACAAACGCTTCTAACTCAATTTGGAATCCAGTTCAAGCTCATTGTGACCCCGTGCATGGTCACGTCACTAAGCAGTGAGCCATCAGAGCGGTTTCACACACTTGTGTGTGCCAGGCCGTTACCTCAGTTTCATTGAGCCAGTGTAGAATTCACTTTTGATACGCGACAATTGTTTGAGTGTTTGGTTTTCTACAAGGTAAGAACAGAGTGCACCGTTCCCAGCGGCACTGCAATGCTAGGTCGATGCGTGGAGAGAAAGGAGCAAGCTCATTATTTCTGCCCCTCATGCCAAAAATCTGCTTAATATGTAGTCCTCATATAGAGGACATATCAGATATTAAACTGATAAGAACAGATACTACACTTGATCTTAGCCAAAAGGCGAGAGCGATAAGCCCCAAGTGTTGGATGTCCGCCAAGCTCTTGGCACAAATCTCACTTGTTGTGGTACCCCGTTCGTAGGTGTGCATAACAATGGCTGCTGCTTATCACCTCCGCCCAAGCTCTCCTTTGTGGCGCTTGATTTCTGACCTAGACAGCTCTTTGACTTTTCACAATTTCATAAGGCTCAGCCATACAGCAAAGCCTGCCAAAAATATATTCAACTCATGTTTGTTCCTCTCCACGAAGTCTTTAGTAAAGGCGAAAGACTTGTGCGTTATGAAGAGAAACCAGAGTCAGCATGGCCCTCTGTTGGAGAGCAGCAGAGGAGCCTCTCGGTCTGATCACCACCTTCACGGTAGGCCTCTCTTTGCTTTCCGCATGTCAGATCCCAGTATGCAACATTCCCACCCGCCCCCATCTGCCAACCAAATTATACACGTCTTTATTACCTCCTGCCTGACTACTGTGATTGGCTTTTAAGCCTGCCTAAGCAATACATCCCTGAACCACTTACATTCGCTCCAAAATGCTGACTCTGGTTTCTCACCAAGTCTCCCAGAAGGTCTTGAGTGAAAGCAAGTTTCCATTCTTGACAAACCTTCTAACTCAATTTGGAATCCAGTTCAAGCTCATTGTGACCCGTGCATGGTCACGTCACTAAACAGTGAGCCATCAGAGCGGTTTCACACACTTGTGTGTGCCAGGCCGTTACCTCACTTTCATTGAGCCAGTGTAGAATTCACTTTTGATACGCGACAATTGTTTGAGTGTTTGGTTTTCTACAAGGTAAGAACAGAGTGCACCGTTCCCAGCGGCACTGCAATGCTAGGTCGATGCGTGGAGAGAAAGGAGCAAGCTCCAAATTTCTGCCCCTCATGCCAAAAATCTGCTTAATATGTAGTCCTCATATAGAGGACATATCAGATATTAAACTGATAAGAACAGATACTACACTTGATCTTAGCCAAAGGCCGAGCGATAAGCCCCAAGTGTTGGATGTCACGCCAAGCTCTTGGCACAAATCTCACTTGTTGTGGTACCCGTTCGTAGGTGTGCATAACAATGGCTGCTGCTTATCACCTCAGCCCAAGCTCTCCTTTGTGGCGCTTGATTTCCTGACCTAGACAGCTCTTTGACTTTTCACAATTTCATAAGGCTCAGCCATACAGCAAAGCCTGCCAAAAATATATTCAACTCATGTTTGTTCCTCTCCACGGAAGTCTTTAGTAAAGGCGAAAGACTTGTGTTTATGAAGAGAAACCAGAGTCAGCATGGCCCTCTGTTGGAGAGCAGCAGAGGAGCCTCTCGGTCTTATCACCACCTTCACGGTAGGCCTCTCTTTGCTTTCCATGTCAGATCCCAGTATGCAACATTCCCAACCCGCCCCATCTGCCAACCAAAATTATACACGTCTTTATTACCTCCTGCCCTGACTACTGTGATTGGCTTTTAAGCCTGCCTAAGCAATACATCCCTGAACCACTTACATTGCTCCAAAATGCTGACTCTGGTTTCTCACCAAGTCTCCCAGAAGGTCTTGAGTGAAAGCAAGTTTCCATTCTTGACAAACGCTTCTAACTCAATTTGGAATCCAGTTCAAGCTCATTGTGACCCCGTGCATGGTCACGTCACTAAGCAGTGAGCCATCAGGCGGTTTCACACACGTGTGTGCCAGGCCGTTACCTCAGTTTCATTGAGCCAGTGTAGAATTCACTTTTGATACGCGACAATTGTTTGAGTGTTTGTTTTCTACAAGGTAAGAACAGAGTGCACCGTTCCCAGCGGCACTGCAATGCTAGGTCGATGCGTGGAGAGAAAGGAGCAAGCTCAAATTTCTGCCCCTCATGCCAAAAATCTGCTTAATATGTAGTCCTCATATAGAGGACATATCAGATATTAAACTGATAAGAACAGATACTACACTTGATCTTAGCCAAAAGGCCGAGGCGATAAGCCCCAAGTGTTGGATGTCACGCCAAGCTCTTGGCACAAATCTCACTTGTTGTGGTACCCCGTTCGTAGGTGTGCATAACAATGGCTGCTGCTTATCACCTCCGCCCAAGCTCTCCTTTGTGGCGCTTGATTTCTGACCTAGACAGCTCTTTGACTTTTCACAATTTCATAAGGCTCAGCCATACAGCAAAGCCTGCCAAAATATATTCAACTCATGTTTGTTCCTCTCCACGGAAGTCTTTAGTAAAGGCGAAAGACTTGCGTTATGAAGAGAAACCAGAGTCAGCATGGCCCTCTGTTGGAGAGCAGCAGAGGAGCCTCTCGGTCACGATCACCACCTTCACGGTAGGCCTCTCTTTGCTTTCGCATGTCAGATCCCAGTATGCAACATTCCCAACCCGCCCCATCTGCCAAGCAAAATTATACTCGTCTTTATTACCTCCTGCCCTGACTACTGTGATTGGCTTTTGCTTTTAAGCCTGTACATCCCTGAACCACTTACATTCGCTCCAAAATGCTGACTCTGGTTTCTCACCAAGTCTCCCAGAAGGTCTTGAGTGAAAGCAAGTTTCCATTCTTGACAAACGCTTCTAACTCAATTTGGAATCCAGTTCAAGCTCATTGTGACCCCGTGCATGGTCACGTCACTAAGCAGTGAGCCATCAGAGCGGTTTCACACACTTGTGTGTGCCAGGCCGTTACCTCAGTTTCATTGAGCCAGTGTAGAATTCACTTTTGATACGCGACAATTGTTTGAGTGTTTGGTTTTCTACAAGGTAAGAACAGAGTGCACCGTTCCCAGCGGCACTGCAATGCTAGGTCGATGCGTGGAGAGAAAGGAGCAAGCTCCAAATTTCTGCCCCTCATGCCAAAAATCTGCTTAATATGTAGTCCTCATATAGAGGACATATCAGATATTAAACTGATAAGAACAGATACTACACTTGATCTTAGCCAAAAGGCCGAGAAGCGATAAGCCCCAAGTGTTGGATGTCCACGCCAAGCTCTTGGCACAAATCTCACTTGTTGTGGTACCCCGTTCGTAGGTGTGCATAACAATGGCTGCTGCTTATCACCTCCGCCCAAGCTCTCCTTTGTGGCGCTTGATTTCCTGACCTAGACAGCTCTTTGACTTTTCACAATTTCAAGGCTCAGCCATACAGCAAGCCTGCCAAAAATATATTCAACTCATGTTTGTTCCTCTCCACGGAGTCTTTAGTAAAGAAGCGAAAGACTTGCGTTATGAAGAGAAACCAGAGTCAGCATGGCCCTCTGTTGGAGAGCAGCAGAGGAGCCTCTCGGTCTGATCACCACCTTCACGGTAGGCCTCTCTTTGCTTTCCGCATGTCAGATCCCAGTATGCAACATTCCCAACCCGCCCCATCTGCCAGCAAAATTATATACGTCTTTATTACCTCCTGCCCTGACTACTGTGATTGGCTTTTAAGCCTGCCTAAGCAATACATCCTGAACCACTTACATTCGCTCCAAAATGCTGACTCTGGTTTCTCACCAAGTCTCCCAGAGGTCTTGAGTGAAAGCAAGTTTCCATTCTTGACAAACGCTTCTAACTCAATTTGGAATCCAGTTCAAGCTCATTTGTGACCCGTGCATGGTCACGTCACTTTAAGCAGTGAGCCATCAGAGCGGTTTCACACACTTGTGTGTGCCAGGCCGTTACCTCAGTTTCATTGAGCCAGTGTAGAATTCACTTTTGATACGCGACAATTGTTTGAGTGTTTGGTTTTCTACGAGTAAGAACAGAGTGCACCGTTCCCAGCGGCACTGCAATGCTAGGTCGATGCGTGGAGAGAAAGGAGCAAGCTCAAATTTCTGCCCTCATGCCAAAAATCTGCTTAATATGTAGTCCTCATATAGAGGACATATCAGATATTAAACTGATAAGAACAGATACTACTTGATCTTAGCCAAAAGGCCGAGGCGATAAGCCCCAAGTGTTGGATGTCACGCCAAGCTCTTGGCACAAATCTCACTTGTTGTGGTACCCCGTTCGTAGGTGTGCATAACAATGGCTGCTGCTTATCACCTCCGCCCAAGCTCTCCTTTGTGGCGCTTGATTTCTGACCTAGACAGCTCTTTGACTTTTCACAATTTCATAAGGCTCAGCCATACAGCAAAGCCTGCCAAAATATATTCAACTCATGTTTGTTCCTCTCCCGGAAGTCTTTAGTAAAGGCGAAAGACTTGTGCGTTATGAAGAGAAACCAGAGTCAGCATGGCCCTCTGTTGGAGGCAGCAGAGGACCTCTCGGTCACATCACCACCTTCACGGTAGGCCTCTCTTTGCTTTCCGCATGTCAGATCCCAGTATGCAACATTCCCAACCCCCCCCATCTGCCAGCAAAATTATACACGTCTTTATTACCTCCTGCCCTGACTACTGTGATTGGCTTTTAAGCCTGCCTAAGCAATACATCCCTGAACCACTTACATTCGCTCCAAAATGCTGACTCTGGTTTCTCACCAAGTCTCCCAGAAGGTCTTGAGTGAAAGCAAGTTTCCATTCTTGACAAACGCCTTTCTAACTCAATTTGGAATCCAGTTCAAGCTCATTGTGACCCGTGCATGGTCACGTCACTAAGCAGTGAGCCATCAGAGCGGTTTCACACACTTGTGTGTGCCAGGCCGTTACCTCAGTTTCATTGAGCCAGTGTAGAATTCACTTTTGATACGCGACAATTGTTTGAGTGTTTGGTTTTCTACAAGAGCAGAGTGCACACGTTCCCAGCGGCACTGCAATGCTAGGTCGATGCGTGGAGAAAAGAGCAAGCTCAAATTTCTGCCCCTCATGCCAAAATCTGCTTAATATGTAGTCCTCATATAGAGGACATATCAGATATTAAACTGATAAGAACAGATACTACATTGATCTTAGCCAAAGGCCGAGAAGCGATAAGCCCCAAGTGTTGGATGTCACGCCAAGCTCTTGGCACAAATCTCACTTGTTGTGGTACCCGTTCGTAGGTGTGCCAATGGCAGCTGCTGTATCACCTCCGCCCAAGCTCTCCTTTGTGGCGCTTGATTTCTGACCTAGACAGCTCTTTGACTTTTCACAATTTCATAAGGCTCAGCCATACAGCAAAGCCTGCCAAAATATATTCAACTCATGTTTGTTCCTCTCACGGAAGTCTTTAGTAAAGGCGAAAGACTTGTCGTTATGAAGAGAAACCAGAGTCAGCATGGCCCTCTGTTGGAGAGCAGCAGAGGAGCCTCTCGGTCTGATCACCACCTTCACGGTAGGCCTCTCTTTGCTTTCCGCATGTCAGATCCCAGTATGCAACATTCCCAACCCGCCCCCATCTGCCAACCAAAATTATACCGTCTTTATTACCTCCTGCCTGACTACTGTGATTGGCTTTTAAGCCTGCCTAAGCAATACATCCCTGAACCACTTACATTCGCTCCAAAATGCTGACTCTGGTTTCTCACCAAGTCTCCCAGAAGGTCTTGAGTGAAAGCAAGTTTCCATTCTTGACAAACGCTTCTAACTCAATTTGGAATCCAGTTCAAGCTCATTGTGACCCGTGCATGGTCACGTCACTAAGCAGTGAGCCATCAGAGCGGTTTCACACACTTGTGTGTGCCAGGCCATTACCTCCAGTTTCATTGAGCCAGTGTAGAATTCACTTTTGATACGCGACAATTGTTTGAGTGTTTGGTTTTCTACAAGGTAAGAACAGAGTGCACCGTTCCCAGCGGCACTGCAATGCTAGGTCGATGCGTGGAGAGAAAGGAGCAAGCTCCAAATTTCTGCCCCTCATGCCAAAAATCTGCTTAATATGTAGTCCTCATATAGAGGACATATCAGATATTAAACTGATAAGAACAGATACTACACTTGATCTTAGCCAAAGGCCGAGCGATAAGCCCCAAGTGTTGGATGTCACGCCAAGCTCTTGGCACAAATCTCACTTGTTGTGGTACCCGTTCGTAGGTGTGCATAACAATGGCTGCTGCTTATCACCTCCGCCCAAGCTCTCCTTTGGCCCAAGCGCTTGATTTCTGACCTAGACAGCTCTTTGACTTTTCACAATTTCATAAGGCTCAGCCATACAGCAAATACCTCCAAAATATATTCAACTCATGTTTGTTCCTCTCCACGAAGTCTTTAGTAAAGGCGAAAGACTTGTCGTTATGAAGAAACCAGAGTCAGCATGGCCCTCTGTTGGAGAGCAGCAGAGGAGCCTCTCGGTCTCATCACCACCTTCACGGTAGGCCTCTCTTTGCTTTCATGTCAGATCCCAGTATGCAACATTCCCAACCCGCCCCCATCTGCCAACCAAAATTATACACGTCTTTATTACCTCCTGCCCTGACTACTGTGATTGGCTTTTAAGCCTGCCTAAGCAATACATCCCTGAACCACTTACATTCGCTCCAAAATGCTGACTCTGGTTTCTCACCAAGTCTCCCAGAAGGTCTTGAGTGAAAGCAAGTTTCCATTCTTGACAAACGCTTCTAACTCAATTTGGAATCCAGTTCAAGCTCATTGTGACCCGTGCATGGTCACGTCACTAAGCAGTGAGCCATCAGAGCGGTTTCACACACTTGTGTGTGCCAGGCCGTTACCTCAGTTTCATTGAGCCAGTGTAAAATTCACTTTTGATACGCGACAATTGTTTGAGTGTTTGGTTTTCTACAAGGTAAGAACAGAGTGCACCGTTCCCAGCGGCACTGCAATGCTAGGTCGATGCGTGGAGAAAGGACAAGCTCCAATTTCTGCCCCTCATGCCAAAAATCTGCTTAATATGTAGTCCTCATATAGAGGACATATCAGATATTAAACTGATAAGAACAGATACTACACTGATCTTAGCCAAAGGCCGAGGCGATAAGCCCCAAGTGTTGGATGTCACGCGCCAAACTCTTGGCACAAATCTCACTTGTTGTGGTACCCGTTCGTAGGTGTGCATAACAATGGCTGCTGCTTATCACCTCCGCCCAAGCTCTCCTTTGTGGCGCTTGATTTCCTGACCTAGACAGCTCTTTGACTTTTCACAATTTCATAAGGCTCAGCCATACAGCAAAGCCTGCCAAAAATATATTCAACTCATGTTTGTTTCTCCTCACGGAAGTCTTTAGTAAAGGCGAAAGACTTGTGCGTTATGAAGAGAAACCAGAGTCAGCATGGCCCTCTGTTGGAGAGCAGCAGAGCCTCTCGGTCTGATCACCACCTTCACGGTAGGCCTCTCTTTGCTTTCCATGTCAGATCCCAGTATGCAACATTCCCAACCCGCCCCCATCTGCCAACCAAAATTATACACGTCTTTATTACCTCCTGCCCTGACTACTGTGATTGGCTTTTAAGCCTGCCTAAGCAATACATCCCTGAACCACTTACATTCGCTCCAAAATGCTGACTCTGGTTTCTCACCAAGTCTCCCAGAAGGTCTTGAGTGAAAGCAAGTTTCCATTCTTGACAAAGCTTCTAACTCAATTTGGAATCCAGTTCAAGCTCATTGTGACCCCGTGCATGGTCACGTCACTAAGCAGTGAGCCATCAGAGCGGTTTCACACACTTGTGTGTGCCAGGCCGTTACCTCAGTTTCATTGAGCCAGTGTAGAATTCACTTTTGATACGCGACAATTGTTTGAGTGTTTGGTTTTCTACAAGGTAAGAACAGAGTGCACCGTTCCCAGCGGCACTGCAATGCTAGGTCGATGCGTGGAGAGAAAGACAAGCTCAAATTTCTGCCCCTCATGCCAAAAATCTGTAATATGTAGTCCTCATATAGAGGACATATCAGATATTAAACTGATAAGAACAGATACTACACTTGATCTTAGCCAAAGGCCGAGAGGCGATAAGCCCCAAGTGTTGGATGTCCACGCCAAGCTCTTGGCACAAATCTCACTTGTTGTGGTACCCCGTTCGTAGGTGTGCATAACAATGGCTGCTGCTTATCACCTCCGCCCAAGCTCTCCTTTGTGGCGCTTGATTTCTGACCTAGACAGCTCTTTGACTTTTCACAATTTCATAAGGCTCAGCCATACAGCAAAGCCTGCCAAAAATATATTCAACTCATGTTTGTTCCTCTCCACGGAAGTCTTTAGTAAAGGCGAAAGACTTGTGCGTTATGAAGAGAAACCAGAGTCAGCATGGCCCTCTGTTGGAGGCAGCAGAGGAGCCTCTCGGTCTGATCACCACCTTCACGGTGAGCCTCTCTTTGCTTTCCATGTCAGATCCCAGTATGCAACATTCCCAACCCGCCCCCATCTGCCAACCAAAATTATACACGTCTTTATTACCTCCTGCCCTGACTACTGTGATTGGCTTTTAAGCCTGCCTAAGCAATACATCCCTGAACCACTTACATTCGCTCCAAAATGCTGACTCTGGTTTCTCACCAAGTCTCCCAGAAGGTCTTGAGTGAAAGCAAGTTTCCATTCTTGACAAACGCTTCTAACTCAATTTGGAATCCAGTTCAAGCTCATTGTGACCCGTGCATGGTCACGTCACTAAGCAGTGAGCCATCAGAGCGGTTTCACACACTTGTGTGCCAGGCCGTTACCTCAGTTTCATTGAGCCAGTGTAGAATTCACTTTTGATACGCGACAATTGTTTGAGTGTTTGGTTTTCTACAAGGTAAGAACAGGTGCACCGTTCCCAGCGGCACTGCAATGCTAGGTCGATGCGTGGAGAGAAGGAGCAAGCTCCAAATTTCTGCCCCTCATGCCAAAAATCTGCTTAATATGTAGTCCTCATATAGAGGACATATCAGATATTAAACTGATAAGAACAGATACTACACTTGATCTTAGCCAAAGGCCGAGAAGCGATAAGCCCCAAGTGTTGGATGTCCACGCCAAGCTCTTGGCACAAATCTCACTTGTTGTGGTACCCGTTCGTAGGTGTGCATAACAATGGCTGCTGCTTATCACCTCCGCCCAAGCTCTCCTTTGTGGCGCTTGATTTTCTGACCTAGACAGCTCTTTGACTTTTCACAATTTCATAAGGCTCAGCCATACAGCAAAGCCTGCCAAAATATATTCAACTCATGTTTGTTCCTCTCCACGGAAGTCTTTAGTAAAGGCGAAAGACTTGCGTTATGAAGAGAAACCAGAGTCAGCATGGCCCTCTGTTGGAGAGCAGCAGAGGAGCCTCTCGGTCTGATCACCACCTTCACGGTAGGCCTCTCTTTGCTTTCCGCATGTCAGATCCCAGTATGCAACATTCCCAACCCGCCCCCATCTGCCAACCAAAATTATACACGTCTTTATTACCTCCTGCCCTGACTACTGTGATTGGCTTTTAAGCCTGCCTAAGCAATACATCCTGAACCACTTACATTCGCTCCAAAATGCTGACTCTGGTTTCTCACCAAGTCTCCCAGAAGGTCTTGAGTGAAAGCAAGTTTCCATTCTTGACAAACGCTTCTAACTCAATTTGGAATCCAGTTCAAGCTCATTGTGACCCCGTGCATGATCACGTCACTAAGCAGTGAGCCATCAGCGGTTTCACACACTTGTGTGTGCCAGGCCGTTCACCTCACTTTCATTGAGCCAGTGTAGAATTCACTTTTGATACGCGACAATTGTTTGAGTGTTTGGTTTTCTACAAGGTAAGAACAGAGTGCACCGTTCCCAGGGCACTGCAATGCTAGATCGATGCGTGGAAAAAGAACAGCTCAAATTTCTGCCCCTCATGCCAAAAATCTGCTTAATATGTAGTCCTCATATAGAGGACATATCAGATATTAAACTGATAAGAACAGATACTACACTTGATCTTGGCCAAAGGCCGAGAAGCGATAAGCCCCAAGTGTTGGATGTCCACAAGCTCTTGGCACAAATCTCACTTGTTGTGGTACCCGTTCGTAGGTGTGCATAACAATGGCTGCTGCTTTCACCTCCTTCCAAGCTCTCCTTTGTGGCGCTTGATTTCTGACCTAGACAGCTCTTTGACTTTTCACAATTTCATAAGGCTCAGCCATACAGCAAAGCCTGCCAAAATATATTCAACTCATGTTTGTTCCTCTCCACGGAAGTCTTTAGTAAAGGCGAAAGACTTGCGTTATGAAGAGAAACCAGAGTCAGCATGGCCCTCTGTTGGAGAGCAGCAGAGGAGCCTCTCGGTCTGATCACCACCTTCACGGTAGGCCTCTCTTTGCTTTCCGCGTGTCAGATCCCAGTATGCAACATTCCCAACCCGCCCATCTGCCAACCAAATTATACACGTCTTTATTACCTCCTGCCCTGACTACTGTGATTGGCTTTTAAGCCTGCTAAACAATACATCCCTGAACCACTTACATTCGCTCCAAAATGCTGACTCTGGTTTCTCACCAAGTCTCCCAGAAGGTCTTGAGTGAAAGCAAGTTTCCATTCTTGACAAGCGCTTCTAACTCAATTTGGAATCCAGTTCAAGCTCATTGTGACCCCGTGCATGGTCACGTCACTAAGCAGTGAGCCATCAGAGCGGTTTCACACACTTGTGTGTGCCAGGCCGATTACCTCAGTTTCATTGAGCCAGTGTAGAATTCACTTTTGATCTGCGACAATTGTTTGAGTGTTTGGTTTTCTACAAGGTAAGAACAGAGTGCACCGTTCCCAGTGGCACTGCAATGCTAGGTCGATGCGTGGAGAGAAAGGGAAGCTCCAAATTTCTGCCCCTCATGCCAAAAATCTGCTTAATATGTAGTCCTCATATAGAGGACATATCAGATATTAAACTGATAAGAACAGATACTACACTTGATCTTAGCCAAAAGGCCGAGGCGATAAGCCCCAAGTGTTGGATGTCCACGCCAAGCTCTTGGCACAAATCTCACTTGTTGTGGTACCCGTTCGTAGGTGTGCATAACAATGGCTGCTGCTTATCACCTCCTCCCAAAGCTCTCCTTTGTGGCGCTTGATTTCCTACCTGAAAGCTCTTTGACTTTTCACAATTTCATAAGGCTCAGCCATACAGCAAAGCCTGCCAAAAATATATTCAACTCATGTTTGTTCCTCTCACGGAAGTCTTTAGTAAAGGCGAAAGACATTGCGTTATGAAGAAACCAGAGTCAGCATGGCCCTCTGTTGGAGAGCAGCAGAGGAGCCTCTCGGTCTGATCACCACCTTCACGGTAGGCCTCTCTTTGCTTTCCATGTCAGATCCCAGTATGCAACATTCCCAACCCGCCCCCATCTGCCAACCAAAATTATACACGTCTTTATTACCTCCTGCCCTGACTACTGTGATTGGCTTTTAAGCCTGCCTAAGCAATACATCCCTGAACCACTTACATTCGCTCCAAAATGCTGACTCTGGTTTCTCACGAAGTCTCCCAGAAGGTCTTGAGTGAAAGCAAGTTTCCATTCTTGACAAGCGCTTCTAACTCAATTTGGAATCCAGTTCAAGCTCATTGTGACCCCTTGCCTGGTCACGTCACTAAGCAGTGAGCCATCAGAGCGGTTTCACACACTTGTGTGTGCCAGGCCGTTACCTCAGTTTCATTGAGCCAGTGTAGAATTCACTTTTGATATGCGACAATTGTTTGAGTGTTTGGTTTTCTACAAGGTAAGAACAGAGTGCACCGTTCCCAGCGGCACTGCAATGCTAGGGTCGATGCGTGGAGAGAAAGGAGCAAGCTCCAAATTTCTGCCCCTCATGCCAAAAATCTGCTTAATATGTAGTCCTCATATAGAGGACATATCAGATATTAAACTGATAAGAACAGATACTACACTTGATCTTAGCCAAAGGCCGGAGCGATAAGCCCCAAGTGTTGGATGTCCACGCCAAGCTCTTGGCACAAATCTCACTTGTTGTGGTACCCGTTCGTAGGTGTGCATAACAATGGCTGCTGCTTATCACCTCCGCCCAAGCTCTCCTTTGTGGCGCTTGATTTCTGACCTAGACAGCTCTTTGACTTTTCACAATTTCATAAGGCTCAGCCATACAGCAAAGCCTGCCAAAAATATATTCAACTCATGTTTGTTCCTCTCCACGGAAGTCTTTAGTAAAAGCGAAAGACTTGTGCGTTATGAAGAGAAACCAAGTCAGCATGGCCCTCTGTTGGAGGGCAGCAGAGGAGCCTCTCGGTCTGATCACCACCTTCACGGTAGGCCTCTCTTTGCTTTCACATGTCAGATCCCAGTATGCAACATTCCCAACCCGCCCCCATCTGCCAACCAAAATTATACACGTCTTTATTACCTCCTGCCCTGACTACTGTGATTGGCTTTTAAGCCTGCCTAAGCAATACATCCCTGAACCACTTACATTCGCTCCAAAATGCTGACTCTGGTTTCTCACCAAGTCTCCCAGAAGGTCTTGAGTGAAAGCAAGTTTCCATTCTTGACAAACGCTTCTAACTCAATTTGGAATCCAGTTCAGCTCATTGTGACCCGTGCATGGTCACGTCACTAAGCAGTGAGCCATCAGAGCGGTTTCACACACTTGTGTGTGCCAGGCCGTTACCTCACTTTCATTGAGCCAGTGTAGAATTCACTTTTGATACGCGACAATTGTTTGAGTGTTTGGTTTTCTACAAGGTAAGAACAGAGTGCACCGTTCCCAGCGGCACTGCAATGCTAGGTCGATGCGTGGAGAGAAAGGAGCAAGCTCCAAATTTCTGCCCCTCATGCCAAAAATCTGCTTAATATGTAGTCCTCATATAGAGGACATATCAGATATTAAACTGATAAGAACAGATACTACACTTGATCTTAGCCAAAAGGCCGAGAAGCGATAAGCCCCAAGTGTTGGATGTCCACGCCAAGCTCTTGGCACAAATCTCACTTGTTGTGGTACCCCGTTCGTAGGTGTGCATAACAATGGCTGCTGCTTATCACCTCCGTAAGCTCTCCTTTGTGGCGCTTGATTTCTGACCTAGACAGCTCTTTGACTTTTCACAATTTCATAAGGCTCAGCCATACAGCAAAGCCTGCCAAAAATATATTCAACTCATGTTTGTTCCTCTCCCCAGTCTTTAGTAAAGGCGAAAGACTTGCGTTATGAAGAAACCAGAGTCAGCATGGCCCTCTGTTGGAGAGCAGCAGAGGAGCCTCTCGGTCTGAGTCACCACCTTCACGGTAGGCCTCTCTTTGCTTTCATGTCAGATCCCAGTATGCAACATTCCCAACCGCCCCCATCTGCCAACCAAAATTAACACGTCTTTATTACCTCCTGCCTGACTACTGTGATTGGCTTTTAACCTGCCTAAGCAATACATCCCTGAACCACTTACATTCGCTCCAAAATGCTGACTCTGGTTTCTCACCAAGTCTCCCAGAAGGTCTTGAGTGAAAGCAAGTTTCCATTCTTGACAAACGCTTCTAACTCAATTTGGAATCAGTTCAAGCTCATTGTGACCCGTGCATGGTCACGTCACTAAGCAGTGAGCCATCAGAGCGGTTTCACACACTTGTGTGCCAGGCCGTTACCTCAGTTTCATTGAGCCAGTGTAGAATTCACTTTTGATACGCGACAATTGTTTGAGTGTTTGGTTTTCTACAAGGTAAGAACAGAGTGCACCGTTCCCAGCGGCACTGCAATGCTAGGTCGATGCGTGGAAAGGAGCAAGCTCAAACTTACTGCCCCTCATGCCAAAAATCTGCTTAATATGTAGTCCTCATATAGAGGACATATCAGATATTAAACTGATAAGAACAGATACTACACTTGATCTTTAGCCAAAGGCCGAGAAGCGATAAGCCCCAAGTGTTGGATGTCACGCCAAGCTCTTGGCACAAATCTCACTTGTTGTGGTACCCGTTCGTAGGTGTGCATAACAATGGCTGCTGCTTATCACCTCCGCCCAAGCTCTCCTTTGTGGCGCTTGATTTCTGACCTAGACAGCTCTTTGACTTTTCACAATTTCATAAGGCTCAGCCATACAGCAAAGCCTGCCAAAAATATATTCAACTCATGTTTGTTCCTCTCCACGGAAGTCTTTAGTAAAGGCGAAAGACTTGTGCGTTATGAAGAAACCAGAGTCAGCATGGCCCTCTGTTGGAGAGCAGCAGAGGAGCCTCTCGGTCTGATCACCACCTTCACGGTAGGCCTCTCTTTGCTTTCCATGTCAGATCCCAGTATGCAACATTCCCAACCCCCCCCATCTGCCAACCAAAATTATACGTCTTTATTACCTCCTGCCTGACTACTGTGATTGGCTTTTAAGCCTGCCTAAGCAATACATCCTGAACCACTTACATTCGCTCCAAAATGCTGACTCTGGTTTCTCACCAAGTCTCCCAGAAGGTCTTGAGTGAAAGCAAGTTTCCATTCTTGACAAACGCTTCTAACTCAATTTGGAATCCAGTTCAAGCTCATTGTGACCCGTGCATGGTCACGTCACTAAAGCAGTGAGCCATCAGAGCGGTTTCACACACTTGTGTGTGCCAGGCGGTTACCTCCTTTCATTGAGCCAGTGTAAATTCACTTTTGATACGCGACAATTGTTTGAGGTTTGGTTTTCTACAGGTAAGAACAGAGTGCACCGTTCCCAGCTGCACTGCAATGCTAGGTCGATGCGTGGAGAGAAAGGAGCAAGCTCCAATTTTCTGCCCCTCATGCCAAAAATCTGCTTAATATGTAGTCCTCATATAGAGGACATATCAGATATTAAACTGATAAGAACAGATACTACACACTTGATCTTAGCCAAAGGCCGAGCGATAAGCCCCAAGTGTTGGATGTCACGCCAAGCTCTTGGCACAAATCTCACTTGTTGTGGTACCCGTTCGTAGGTGTGCATAACAATGGCTGCTGCTTATCACCTCCGCCCAAGCTCTCCTTTGTGGCGCTTGATTTCCTGCCTAGACAGCTCTTTGACTTTTCACAATTTCATAAAGCAGTCATACAAAGCCTGCAAAAATATATTCAACTCATGTTTGTTCCTCTCACCAAAGTCTTTAGTAAAGGCGAAAGACTTGTGCGTTATGAAGAGAAACCAGAGTCAGCATGGCCCTCTGTTGGAGAGCAGCAGAGGAGCCTCTCGGTCTGATCACCACCTTCACGGTAGGCCTCTCTTTGCTTTCGCATGTCAGATCCCAGTATGCAACATTCCCAACCCGCCCCCATCTGCCAACCAAAATTATACACGTCTTTATACCTCCTGCCCTGACTACTGTGATTGGCTTTTAAGCCTGCCTAAGCAATACATCCCTGAACCACTTACATTCGCTCCAAAATGCTGACTCTGGTTTCTCACAAGTCTCCCAGAAGGTCTTGAGTGAAGCAAGTTTCCATTTCTTGACAAACGCTTCTAACTCAATTTGGAATCAGTTCAAGCTCATTGTGACCCGGTGCATGGTCACGTCACTAAGCAGTGAGCCATCAGAGCGGTTTCACACACTTGTGTGTGCCAGGCCGTTACCTCAGTTTCATTGAGCCAGTGTAGAATTCACTTTTGATATGCGACAATTGTTTGAGTGTTTGGTTTTCTACAAGGTAAGAACAGAGTGCACCGTTCCAGCGGCACTGCCCTGCAGTAAGTCGATGCGTGGAGAGAAAGGCAAGCTCCAATTTACTGCCCCTCATGCCAAAAATCTGCTTAATATGTAGTCCTCATATAGAGGACATATCAGATATTAAACTGATAAGAACAGATACTACATTGATCTTAGCCAAAGGCCGAGGCGATAAGCCCCAAGTGTTGGATGTCCGCCAAGCTCTTGGCACAAATCTCACTTGTTGTGGTACCCCGTTCGTAGGTGTGCATAACAATGGCTGCTGCTTATCACCTCCGCCCAAGCTCTCTGCCTGGCGTTTGTTTCTGACCTAGACAGCTCTTTGACTTTTCACAATTTCATAAGGCTCAGCCATCAGCAAAGCCTGCCAAAAATATATTCAACTCATGTTTGTTCCTCTCCACGGAAGTCTTTAGTAAAAGGCGAAAGACTTGTGCGTTATGAAGAGAACCAAGAGTCAGCATGGCCCTCTGTTGGAGAGCAGCAGAGGAGCCTCTCGGTCACATCACCACCTTCACGGTGGGCCTCTCTTTGCTTTCCATGTCAGATCCCAGTATGCAACATTTCCCCAACCCGCCCCCATCTGCCACACCCAAAATTATACACGTCTTTATTACCTCCTGCCCTGACTACTGTGATTGGCTTTTAAGCCTGCCTAAGCAATACATCCCTGAACCACTTACATTCGCTCCAAAATGCTGACTCTGGTTTCTCACCAAGTCTCCCAGAAGGTCTTGAGTGAAAGCAAGTTTCCATTCTTGACAAACGCTTCTAACTCAATTTGGAATCCAGTTCAAGCTCATTGTGACCCGTGCATGGTCACGTCACTAAGCAGTGAGCCATCAGAGCGGTTTCACACTTGTGTGCCAGGCCGTTACCTCAGTTTCATTGAGCCAGTGTAGAATTCACTTTTGATACGCGACAATTGTTTGAGTGTTTGGTTTTCTACAAGGTAAGAACAGAGTGCACCGTTCCCAGCAGCACTGCAATGCTAGGTCGATGCGTGGAGAGAAGGAGCAAGCTCCAATTTCTGCCTCATGCCAAAAATCTGCTTAATATGTAGTCCTCATATAGAGGACATATCAGATATTAAACTGATAAGAACAGATACTACACTTGATCTTAGCCAAAGGCCGAGGCGATAAGCCCCAAGTGTTGGATGTCACGTCAAGCTCTTGGCACAAATCTCACTTGTTGTGGTACCCCGTTCGTAGGTGTGCATAACAACAACTGCTGCTTATCACCTCCGCCCAAGCTCTCCTTTGTGGCGCTTGATTTCTGACCTAGACAGCTCTTTGACTTTTCACAATTTCATAAGGCTCAATCATACAAGCAAAGCCAAAAATATATTCAACTCATGTTTGTTCCTCTCCACGGAAGTCTTTAGTAAAGCAAAGACTTGTGCGTTATGAAGAAACCAGAGTCAGCATGGCCCTCTGTTGGAGAGCAGCA
>NC_061492.1:26996523-27006464 GCF_022539355.2 Hippoglossus stenolepis
CACCGTTCCCAGCGGCACTGCAATGCTAGGTCGATGCGTGGAGAGAAAGGAGCAAGCTCCAAATTTCTGCCCCTCATGCCAAAAATCTGCTTAATATGTAGTCCTCATATAGAGGACATATCAGATATTAAACTGATAAGAACAGATACTACACTTGATCTTAGCCAAAGGCGGGCGATAAGCCCCAAGTGTTGGATGTCACGCCAAGCTCTTGGCACAAATCTCACTTGTTGTGGTACCCGTTCGTAGGTGTGCATAACAATGGCTGCTGCTTATCACCTCCGCCCAAGCTCTCCTTTGTGGCGCTTGATTTCTGACCTAGACAGCTCTTTGACTTTTCACAATTTCATAAGGCTCAGCCATACAACAAAGCCTGCCAAAAATATATTCAACTCATGTTTGTTCCTCTCCACGGAAGTCTTTAGTAAAGCGAAAGACTTGTGCGTTATGAAGAGAAACCAGAGTCAGCATGGCCCTCTGTTGGAGAGCAGCAGAGGAGCCTCTCGGTCACAGTCACCACCTTCACGGTAGGCCTCTCTTTGCTTTCCGCATGTCAGATCCCAGTATGCAACATTCCCAACCCGCCCCCATCTGCCAACCAAAATTATACACGTCTTTATTACCTCCTGCCCTGACTACTGTGATTGGCTTTTAAGCCTGCCTAAGCAATACATCCCTGAACCACTTACATTCGCTCCAAAATGCTGACTCTGGTTTCTCGGCAAGTCTCCCAGAAGGTCTTGAGTGAAAACAAGTTTCCATTCTTGACAAACGCTTCTAACTCAATTTGGAATGCAGTTCAAGCTCATTGTGACCCCGTGCATGGTCACGTCACAAAGCAGTGAGCCATCAGAGCGGTTTCACACACTTGTGTGTGCCAGGCCGTTACCTCAGTTTCATTGAGCCAGTGTAGAATTCACTTTTGATACGCGACAATTGTTTGAGTGTTTGGTTTTCTACAAGGTAAGAACAGAGTGCACCGTTCCCAGCGGCACTGCAATGCTAGGTCGATGCGTGGAGAGAAAGGAGCAAGCTCCAAATTTCTGCCCCTCATGCCAAAAATCTGCTTAATATGTAGTCCTCATATAGAGGACATATCAGATATTAAACTGATAAGAACAGATACTACACTTGATCTTAGCCAAAAGGCCGAGAAGCGATAAGCCCCAAGTGTTGGATGTCACGCCAAGCTCTTGGCACAAATCTCACTTGTTGTGGTACCCCGTTCGTAGGTGTGCATAACAATGGCTGCTGCTTATCACCTCCGCCAGCTCTCCTTTGTGGCGCTTGATTTCTGACCTAGACAGCTCTTTGACTTTTCACAATTTCATAAGGCTCAGCCATACAGCAAAGCCTGCCAAAAATATATTCAACTCATGTTTGTTCCTCTCCACGGAAGTCTTTAGTAAAAGGCGAAAGACTTGTGCGTTATGAAGAGAAACCAGAGTCAGCATGGCCCTCTGTTGGAGAGCAGCAGAGGAGCCTCTCGGTCTGATCACCACCTTCACGGTAGGCCTCTCTTTGCTTTCCATGTCAGATCCCAGTATGCAACATTCCCAACCGCCCCATCTGCCAACCAAAATTATACACGTCTTTATTACCTCCTGCCCTGACTACTGTGATTGGCTTTTAAGCCTGCCTAAGCAATACATCCCTGAACCACTTCATTCGCTCCAAATGCTGACTCTGGTTTCTCACCAAGTCTCCCAGAAGGTCTTGAGTGAAAGCAAGTTTCCATTCTTGACAAACGCTTCTAACTCAATTTGGAATCCAGTTCAAGCTCATTGTGACCCCGTGCATGGTCACGTCACTAAGCAGTGAGCCATCAGAGGCGGTTTCACACCTTGTGTGTGCCAGGCCGTTACCTCAGTTTCATTGAGCCAGTGTAGAATTCACTTTTGATACGCGACAATTGTTTGAGTGTTTGGTTTTCTACAAAGTAAGAACAGAGTGCACCGTTCCCAGCGGCACTGCAATGCTAGGTCGATGCGTGGAGAGAAAGGAGCAAGCTCCAAATTTCTGCCCCTCATGCCAAAAATCTGCTTAATATGTAGTCCTCATATAGAGGACATATCAGATATTAAACTGATAAGAACAGATACTACATTGATCTTAGCCAAAAGGCCGAGGCGATAAGCCCCAAGTGTTGGATGTCCACGCCAAGCTCTTGGCACAAATCTCACTTGTTGTGGTACCCGTTCGTAGGTGTGCATAACAATGGCTGCTGCTTATCACCTCCGCCCAAGCTCTCCTTTGTGGCGCTTGATTTCTGACCTAGACAGCTCTTTGACTTTTCACAATTTCATAAGGCTCAGCCATACAGCAAAGCCTGCCAAAAATATATTCAACTCATGTTTGTTCCTCTCCTGGAAGTCTTTAGTAAAGGCGAAAGACTTGTGCGTTATGAAGAGAAACCAGAGTCAGCATGGCCCTCTGTTGGAGAGCAGCAGAGGAGCCTCTCGGTCTGAGTCACCACCTTCACGGTGGGCCTCTCTTTGCTTTCCGCATGTCAGATCCCAGTATGCAACATTCCCAACCCGCCCCCATCTGCCAACCAAAATTATACACGTCTTTATTACCTCCTGCCTGACTACTGTGATTGGCTTTTAAGCCTGCCTAAGCAATACATCCCTGAACCACTTACATTCGCTCCAAAATGCTGACTCTGGTTTCTCACCAAGTCTCCCAGAAGGTCTTAGTGAAAGCAAGTTTCCATTCTTGACAAACGCTTCTAACTCAATTTGGAATCAGTTCAAGCTCATTGTGACCCCGTGCATGGTCACGTCACTAAGCAGTGAGCCATCAGGCGGTTTCACACACTTGTGTGTGCCAGGCCGTTACCTCAGTTTCATTGAGCCAGTGTAGAATTCACTTTTGATACGCGACAATTGTTTGAGTGTTTGGTTTTCTACAAGGTAAGAACAGAGTGCACCGTTCCCAGCGGCACTGCAATGCTAGGTCGATGCGTGGAGAGAGAGGAGCAAGCTCAAATTTCTGCCCCTCATGCCAAAAATCTGCTTAATATGTAGTCCTCATATAGAGGACATATCAGATATTAAACTGATAAGAACAGATACACATGATCTTAGCCAAAGGCCGAGAAGCGATAAGCCCCAAGTGTTGGATGTCACGCCAAGCTCTTGGCACAAATCTCACCTGTTGTGGTACCCCGTTCGTAGGTGTGCATAACAATGGCTGCTGCTTATCACCTCCCAAGCTCTCCTTTGTGGCGCTTGATTTCTGACCTAGACAGCTCTTTGACTTTTCACAATTTCATAAGGCTCAGCCATACAGCAAAGCCTGCCAAAAATATATTCAACTCATGTTTGTTCCTCTCCACGGAAGTCTTTAGTAAAGGCGAAAGACATGTCGTTATGAAGAAACCAGAGTCAGCATGGCCCTCTGTTGGAGAGCAGCAGAGGAGCCTCTCGGTCTGAGTCACCACCTTCGGTAGGCCTCTCTTTGCTTTCCGCATGTCAGATCCCTAGTATGCAACATTCCCAACCCCCCCATCTGCCAACCAAAATTATACAGTCTTTATTACCTCCGCCCTGACTACTGTGATTGGCTTTTAAGCCTGCCTAAGCAATACATCCCTGAACCACTTACATTCGCTCCAAAATGCTGACTCTGGTTTCTCACCAAGTCTCCCAGAAGGTCTTGAGTGAAAGCAAGTTTCCATTCTTGACAAACGCTTCTAACTCAATTTGGAATCCAGTTCAAGCTCATTGTGACCCCGTGCATGTCACGTCACTAAGCAGTGAGCCATCAGAGCGGTTTCACACACTTGTGTGTGCCAGGCCGTTACCTCAGTTTCATTGAGCCAGTGTAGAATTCACTTTTGATACGCGACAATTGTTTGAGTGTTTGGTTTTCTACAAGGTAAGAACAAATTGCACCGTTCCCAAGCGGCACTGCAATGCTAGGTCGATGCGTGGAGAGAAAGGAGCAAGCTCCAAATTTCTGCCCCTCATGCCAAAAATCTGCTTAATATGTAGTCCTCATATAGAGGACATATCAGATATTAAACTGATAAGAACAGATACTACACTTGATCTTAGCCAAAGGCCGAGAGCGATAAGCCCCAAGTGTTGGATGTCACCGCAAGCTCTTGGCACAAATCTCACTTGTTGTGTACCGTTCATTGGTGTGCATAACAATGGCTGCTTATCACCTCCGCCCAAGCTCTCCTTTGTGGCGCTTGATTTCTGACCTAGACAGCTCTTTGACTTTTCACAATTTCATAAGGCTCAGCCATACAGCAAAGCCTGCCAAAAATATATTCAACTCATGTTTGTTCCTCTCACGGAAGTCTTTAGTAAAAGGCGAAAGACTTGTGCGTTATGAAGAGAAACCAGAGTCAGCATGGCCCTCTGTTGGAGGCAGCAGAGGAGCCTCTCGGTCTGATCACCACCTTCACGGTAGGCCTCTCTTTGCTTTCCATGTCAGATCCCAGTATGCAACATTCCCAACCCGCCCCATCTGCCAACCAAAATTATACACGTCTTTATTACCTCCTGCCCTGACTACTGTGATTGGCTTTAAGCCTGCCTAAGCAATACATCCCTGAACCACTTACATTCGCTCCAAAATGCTGACTCTGGTTTCTCACCAAGTCTCCCAGAAGGTCTTGAGTGAAAGCAAGTTTCCATTCTTGACAAACGCTTCTAACTCAATTTGGAATCCAGTTCAAGCTCATTGTGACCCGTGCATGGTCACGTCACTAAGCAGTGAGCCATCAGAGCGGTTTCACACACTTGTGTGTGCCAGGCCGTTACCTCAGTTTCATTGAGCCAGTGTAGAATTCACTTTTGATACGCGACAATTGTTTGAGTGTTTGGTTTTCTACAAGGTAAGAACAGAGTGCACCGTTCCCAGCGGCACTGCAATGCTAGGTCGATGCGTGGAGAGAAAGGAGCAAGCTCCAAATTTCTGCCCCTCATGCCAAAAATCTGCTTAATATGTAGTCCTCATATAGAGGACATATCAGATATTAAACTGATAAGAACAGATACTACACTTGATCTTAGCCAAAGGCCGAGGCGATAAGCCCCAAGTGTTGGATGTCACGCCAAGCTCTTGGCACAAATCTCACTTGTTGTGGTACCCGTTCGTAGGTGTGCATAACAATGGCTGCTGCTTATCACCTCCGCCCAAGCTCTCCTTTGTGGCGCTTGATTTCTGACCTAGACAGCTCTTTGACTTTTCACAATTTCATAGGCTCAGCCATACAGCAAAGCCTGCCAAAAATATATTCAACTCATGTTTGTTCCTCTCCACGAAGTCTTTAGTAAAGGCGAAAGACTTGTGCGTTATGAAGAAACCAGAGTCAGCATGGCCCTCTGTTGGAGAGCAGAGAGGAGCCTCTCGTCACATCACCACCTTCACGGTAGGCCTCTCTTTGCTTTCCGCATGTCAGATCCCAGTATGCAACATTCCCAACCCGCCCCCATCTGCCAACCAAAATTATACACGTCTTTATTACCTCCTGCCCTGACTACTGTGATTGGCTTTTAAGCCTGCCTAAGCAATACATCCCTGAACCACTTACATTCGCTCCAAAATGCTGACTCTGGTTTCTCACCAAGTCTCCCAGAAGGTCTTGAGTGAAAGCAAGTTTCCATTCTTGACAAACGCTTCTAACTCAATTTGGAATCCAGTTCAAGCTCATTGTGACCCGTGCATGGTCACGTCACTAAGCAGTGAGCCATCAGAGCGGTTTCACACACTTGTGTGTGCCAGGCCATTACCTCAGTTTCATTGAGCCAGTGTAGAATTCACTTTTGATACGCGACAATTGTTTGAGTGTTTGGTTTTCTACAAGGTAAGAACAGAGTGCACCGTTCCCAGCGGCACTGCAATGCTAGGTCGATGCGTGGAGAGAAAGGAGCAAGCTCCAAATTTCTGCCCCTCATGCCAAAAATCTGCTTAATATGTAGTCCTCATATAGAGGACATATCAGATATTAAACTGATAAGAACAGATACTACACTTGATCTTAGCCAAAAGCCGAGAGCGATAAGCCCCAAGTGTTGGATGTCACGCCAAGCTCTTGGCACAAATCTCACTTGTTGTGGTACCCGTTCGTAGGTGTGCATAACAATGGCTGCTGCTTATCACCTCCGCCCAAGCTCTCCTTTGTGGCGCTTGATTTCTGACCTAGACAGCTCTTTGACTTTTCACAATTTCATAAGGCTCAGCCATACAGCAAAGCCTGCCAAAAATATATTCAACTCATGTTTGTTCCTCTCCACGGAAGTCTTTAGTAAAGGCGAAAGACATGTGCGTTATGAAGAGAAACCAGAGTCAGCATGGCCCTCTGTTGGAGCAGCAGCAGAGGAGCCTCTCGGTCTGATCACCACCTTCACGGTAGGCCTCTCTTTGCTTTCCGCATGTCAGATCCCAGTATGCAACATTCCCAACCCGCCCCTCCGCCAAAAAATTATACACGTCTTTATTACCTCCTGCCCTGACTACTGTGATTGGCTTTTAAGCCTGCCTAAACAATACATCCCTGAACCACTTACATTCGCTCCAAAATGCTGACTCTGGTTTCTCACCAAGTCTCCCAGAAGGTCTTGAGTGAAAGCAAGTTTCCATTCTTGACAAACGCTTCTAACTCAATTTGGAATCAGTTCAAGCTCATTGTGACCCGTGCATGGTCACGTCACTAAGCAGTGAGCCATCAGAGCGGTTTCACACACTTGTGTGTGCCAGGCATTTACCTCAGTTTCATTGAGCCAGTGTAGAATTCACTTTTGATACGCGACAATTGTTTGAGTGTTTGGTTTTCTACAAGGTAAGAACAGAGTGCACCGTTCCCAAGCGGCACTGCAATGCTAGGTCGATGCGTGGAGAGAAAGGAGCAAGCTCCAATTTCTGCCCCTCATGCCAAAATCTGCTTCAATATGTAGTCCTCATATAAGGGACATATCAGATATTAAACTGATAAGAACAGATACTACATGATCTTAGCCAAAGGCCGAGAAGCGATAAGCCCCAAGTGTTGGATGTCACCCAAGCTCTTGGCACAAATCTCACTTGTTGTGGTACCCCGTTCGTAGGTGTGCATAACAATGGCTGCTGCTTATCACCTCCGCCCAAGCTCTCCTTTGTGGCGCTTGATTTCTGACCTAGACAGCTCTTTGACTTTTCACAATTTCATAAGGCTCAGCCATACAGCAAAGCCTGCCAAAAATATATTCAACTCATGTTTGTTCCTCTCCACGGAAGTCTTTAGTAAGGCGAAAGACTTGTGCGTTATGAAGAAACCAGAGTCAGCATGGCCCTCTGTTGGAGACAGCAGAGGGCCTCTCGGTCATGTCACCACCTTCACGGTAGGCCTCTCTTTGCTTTCCGCATGTCAGATCCAGTATGCAACATTCCCAACCCGCCCCATCTGCCAACCAAAATTATACACGTCTTTATTACCTCCTGCCTGACTACTGTGATTGGCTTTTAAGCCTGCCTAAGCAATACATCCCTGAACCACTTACATTCGCTCCAAAATGCTGACTCTGGTTTCTCACCAAGTCTCCCAGAAGGTCTTGAGTGAAAGCAAGTTTCCATTCTTGACAAGCGCTTCTAACTCAATTTGGAATCCAGTTCAAGCTCATTGTGACCCCGTGCATGGTCACGTCACTAAGCAGTGAGCCATCAGAGCGGTTTCACACACTTGTGTGTGCCAGGCCGTTACCTCAGTTTCATTGAGCCAGTGTAGAATTCACTTTTGATACGCGACAATTGTTTGAGTGTTTGGTTTTCTACAAGGTAAGAACAGGCACCGTTCCCAGCGGCACTGCAATGCTAGGTCGATGCGTGGAGAAGAAGAAAAGCCCAAATTTCTGCCCCTCATGCCAAAAATCTGCTTAATATGTAGTCCTCATATAGAGGACATATCAGATATTAAACTGATAAGAACAGATACTACACTTGATCTTAGCCAAAGGCCGAGACGATAAGCCCCAAGTGTTGGATGTCCACGCCAAGCTCTTGGCACAAATCTCACTTGTTGTGGTACCCCGTTCGTAGGTGTGCATAACAATGGCTGCTGCTTATCACCTCCGCCCAAGCTCTCCTTTGTGGCGCTTGATTTCTGACCTAGACAGCTCTTTGACTTTTCACAATTTCATAAGGCTCAGCCATACAGCAAAGCCTGCAAAATATATTCAACTCATGTTTGTTCCTCTCCACGGAAGTCTTTAGTAAAAGGCGAAAGACTTGTCGTTATGAAGAAACCAGAGTCAGCATGGCCCTCTGTTGGAGAGCAGCAGAGGAGCCTCTCGGTCTGATCACCACCTTCACGGTAGGCCTCTCTTTGCTTTCCATGTCAGATCCCAGTATGCAACATTTCCAACCGCCCCCATCTGCCAACCAAAATTATACACGTCTTTATACCTCCTGCCCTGACTACTGTGATTGGCTTTTAAGCCTGCCTAAGCAATACATCCCTGAACCACTTACATTCGCTCCAAAATGCTGACTCTGGTTTCTCACCAAGTCTCCCAGAAGGTCTTGAGTGAAAGCAAGTTTCCATTCTTGACAAAGCCTTCTAACTCAATTTGGAATCCAGTTCAAGCTCATTGTGACCCCGTGCATGGTCACGTCACTAAGCAGTGAGCCATCAGAGCGGTTTCACACCTTGTGTGTGCCAGGCCGTTACCTCAGTTTCATTGAGCCAGTGTAGAATTCACTTTTGATACGCGACAATTGTTTGAGTGTTTGGTTTTCTACAAGGTAAGAACAGAGTGCACCGTTCCCAGCGGCACTGCAATGCTAGGTCGATGCGTGGAGAAAGGACAAGCTCAAATTTCTGCCCCTCATGCCAAAAATCTGCTTAATATGTAGTCCTCATATAGAGGACATATCAGATATTAAACTGATAAGAACAGATACTACACTTGATCTTAGCCAAAAGGCCGAGAAGCGATAAGCCCCAAGTGTTGGATGTCCACCCAAGCTCTTGGCACAAATCTCACTTGTTGTGGTACCCCGTTCGTAGGTGTGCATAACAATGGCTGCTGCTTATCACCTCCGCCCAAGCTCTCCTTTGTGGCGCTTGATTTCGACTAGACAGCTCTTTGACTTTTCACAATTTCATAAGGCTCAGCCATACAGCAAAGCCTGCCAAAAATATATTCAACTCATGTTTGTTCCTCTCCACGAGTCTTTAGTAAAAGCCGAAAGACTTGTGCGTTATGAAGAGAAACCAGAGTCAGCATGGCCCTCTGTTGGAGAGCAGCAGAGGAGCCTCTCGGTCACATCACCACCTTCACGGTAGGCCTCTCTTTGCTTTCATGTCAGATCCCAGTATGCAACATTCCCAACCCGCCCCCATCTGCCAACCAAAATTATACACGTCTTTATTACCTCCTGCCCTGACTACTGTGATTGTGGCTTTTAAGCCTGCCTAAGCAATACATCCCTGAACCACTTGCATTAGATCCAAAATGCTGACTCTGGTTTTCACCAAGTCTCCCAGAAGGTCTTGAGTGAAAGCAAGTTTCCATTCTTGACAAACGCTTCTAACTCAATTTGGAATCCGTTCAAGCTCATTGTGACCCGTGCATGGTCACGTCACTAAGCAGTGAGCCATCAGAGCGGTTTCACACATGTTGTGTGTGCCAGGCCGTTACCTCAGTTTCATTGGGCCAGTGTAGAATTCACTTTTGATACGCGACAATTGTTTGAGTGTTTGGTTTTCTACAAGGTAAGAACAGAGTGCACCGTTCCCAGCGGCACTGCAATGCTAGGTCGATGCGTGGAAAGGAGCAAGCTCCAAATTTCTGCCCCTCATGCCAAAAATCTGCTTAATATGTAGTCCTCATATAGAGGACATATCAGATATTAAACTGATAAGAACAGATACTACACTTGATCTTAGCCAAAGGCCGAGAAGCGATAAGCCCCAAGTGTTGGATGTCCAGCCAAGCTCTTGGCAC
>NC_061492.1:27006564-27013197 GCF_022539355.2 Hippoglossus stenolepis
CCCGTCAGAGGTGTGCATAACAATGGCTGCTGCTTATCACCTCCGCCCCAAGCTCTCCTTTGTGGCGCTTTGATTTCTGACCTAGACAGCTCTTTGACTTTTCACAATTTCATAAGGCTCAGCCATACAGCAAAGCCTGCCAAAAATATATTCAACTCATGTTTGTTCCTTTCCACGAAGTCTTTAGTAAAAGGCGAAAGACTTGTGCTATGAAGAGAAACCAGAGTCAGCATGGCCCTCTGTTGAGAGCAGCAGAGGAGCCTCTCGGTCACAGTCACCACCTTCACGGTAGGCCTCTCTTTGCTTTCCGCATGTCAGATCCCAGTATGCAACATTCCCAACCCGCCCCATCTGCCAACCAAAATTATACACGCCTTTATTACCTCCTGCCCTGACTACTGTGATTGTTTTAAGCCTGCCTAAGCAATACATCCCTGAACCACTTACATTCGCTCCAAAATGCTGACTCTGGTTTCTCACCAAGTCTCCCAGAAGGTCTTGAGGAAAGCAAGTTTCCATTCTTGACAAACGCTTCTAACTCAATTTGGAATCCAGTTCAAGCTCATTGTGACTCTGCATGGTCACGCCACTCAAGCAGGAGCCATCAGAGCGGTTTCACACACTTGTGTGTGCCAGGCCGCTACTCTCAGTTTCATTGAGCCAGTGTAGAATTCACTTTTGATACGCCACAATTGTTTGAGTGTTTGGTTTTCTACAAGGTAAGAACAGAGTGCACCGCTCCCAGCGGCACTGCAATGCTAGGTCGATGCGGGAGAGAAAGGAGCAAGCTCCAAATTTCTGCCCTCATGCCAAAATCTGCTTAATATGTAGTCCTCATATAGAGGACATATCAGATATTAAACTGATAAGAACAGATACTACACTTGATCTTAGCCAAAAGGCCGAGAAGCGATAAGCCCCAAGTGTTGGATGTCCACGCCAAGCTCTTGGCACAAATCTCACTTGTTGTGGTACCCTGTTCGTAGGTGTGCATAACAATGGCTGCTGCTTATCACCTCCGCCTAAGCTCTCCTTTGTGGCGCTTGATTTCTGACCTAGACAGCTCTTTGACTTTTCACACTTCATAAGGCTCAGCCATACAGCAAAGCCTGCCACAAAATATATTCAACTCATGTTTGTTCCTCTCACGGAAGTCTTTAGTAAAAGGCGAAAGACTTGTGCGTTATGAAGAGAAACCAGAGTCAGCATGGCCCTCTGTTGAGAGCAGCAGAGGAGCCTCTCGGTCACAGTCACCACCTTCACGGTAGGCCCTCTTTGCTTTCCGCATGTCAGATCCCAGTATGCAACATTCCCAACCCGCCCCATCTGCCAACCAAAATTATACACGTCTTTATTACCTCCTGCCCTGACTACTGTGATTGGCTTTTAAGCCTGCCTAAGCAATACATCCCTGAACCACTTACATTCGCTCCAAAATGCTGACTCTGTTTCTCACCAAGTCTCCCAGAAGGTCTTGAGTGAAAGCAAGTTTCCATTCTTGACAAACGCTTCTAACTCAATTTGGAATCCAGTTCAAGCTCATTGTGACCCTGCATGGTCACGCCACTAAGCAGGAGCCATCAGAGCGGTTTCACACACTTGTGTGTGCCAGGCCGTTCCTCAGTTTCATTGAGCCAGTGTAGAATTCACTTTTGATACGCGACAATTGTTTGAGTGTTTGGTTTTCTACAAGGTAAGAACAGAGTGCACCGTTCCCAGCGGCACTGCAATGCGCTAGGTCGATGCGTGGAGAGAAAGGAGCAAGCTCCAAATTTCTGCCCTCATGCCAAAAATCTGCTTAATATGTAGTCCTCATATAGAGGACATATCAGATATTAAACTGATAAGAACAGATACTACACTTGATCTTAGCCAAAAGGCCGAGAAGCGATAAGCCCCAAGTGTTGGATGTCCACGCCAAGCTCTTGGCACAAATCTCACTTGTTGTGGTACCTGCTCGTAGGTGTGCATAACAATGGCTGCTGCTTATCACCTCCGCCCAAGCTCTCCTTTGTGGCGCTTGATTTCTGACCTAGACAGCTCTTTGACTTTCACACCTTCATAAGGCTCAGCCATACAGCAAAGCCTGCCAAAAATATATTCAACTCATGTTTGTTCCTCTCCACGGAAGTCTTTAGTAAAAGGCTAAAGACTTGTGCGTATGAAGAGAAACCAGAGTCAGCATGGCCCTCTGTTGGAGAGCAGCAGAGGAGCCTCTCGGTCACAGTCACCACCTTCACGGTAGGCCTCTTTGCTTTCCGCATGTCAGATCCCAGTATGCAACATTCCCAACCCGCCCCATCTGCCAACCAAAATTATACACGTCTTATTACCTCCTGCCCTGACTACTGTGATTGGCTTTTAAGCCTGCCTAAGCAATACATCCCTGAACCACTTACATTCGCTCCAAAATGCTGACTCTTGGTTTCTCACCAAGTCTCCCAGAAGGTCTTGAGGAAAGCAAGTTTCCATTCTTGACAAACGCTTCTAACTCAATTTGGAATCCAGTTCAAGCTCATTGTGACCTCTGCATGGTCACGCCACTAAGCAGTGAGCCATCAGAGCGGTTTCACACACACTTGTGTGTGCCAGGCCGTTACCTCAGTTTCATTGAGCCAGTGTAGAATTCACTTTGATACGCGACAATTGTTTGAGTGTTTGGTTTTCTACAAGGTAAGAACAGAGTGCACCGCTCCCAGCGGCACTGCAATGCTAGGTCGATGCGTGGAGAGAAAGGAGCAAGCCCAAATTACTGCCCTCATGCCAAAATCTGCTTAATATGTAGTCCTCATATAGAGGACATATCAGATATTAAACTGATAAGAACAGATACTACACTTGATCTTAGCCAAAAGGCCGAGAAGCGATAAGCCCCAAGTGTTGATGTCCACGCCAAGCTCTTGGCACAAATCTCACTTGTTGTGGTACCTGCTCGTAGGTGTGTGCATAACAATGGCTGCTGCTTATCACCTCCTCCCCAAGCTCTCCTTTGTGGCGCTTGATTTCTGACCTAGACAGCTCTTTGACTTTTCACACCTCATAAGGCTCAGCCATACAGCAAAGCCTGCCAAAATATATTCAACTCATGTTTGTTCCTCCCACGGAAGTCTTTAGTAAAAGGCGAAAGACTTGTGCGTTATGAAGAGAAACCAGAGTCAGCATGGCCCTCTGTTGAGAGCAGCAGAGGAGCCTCTCGGTCACAGTCACCACCTTCACGGTAGGCCTCTCTTTGCTTTCCGCATGTCAGATCCCAGTATGCAACATTCCCAACCCGCCCCCATCTGCCAACCAAAATTATACACGTCTTTATTACCTCCTGCCCTGACTACTGTGATTGGCTTTAAGCCTGCCTAAGCAATACATCCCTGAACCACTTACATTCGCTCCAAAATGCTGACTCTGGTTTCTCACCAAGTCTCCCAGAAGGTCTTGAGTGAAAGCAAGTTTCCATTCTGACAAACGCTTCTAACTCAATTTGGAATCCAGTTCAAGCTCATTGTGACCCCGTGCATGGTCACGCCACTAAGCAGTGAGCCATCAGAGCGGTTTCACACACTTGTGTGTGCCAGGCCGCTACCTCAGTTTCATTGAGCCAGTGTAGAATTCACTTTGATACGCGACAATTGTTTGAGTGTTTGGTTTTCTACAAGGTAAGAACAGAGTGCACCGCTCCCAGCGGCACTGCAATGCTAGGTCGACAGGTGGAGAGAAAGGAGCAAGCTCCAAATTTCTGCCCTCATGCCAAAAAATCTGCTTAATATGTAGTCCTCATATAGAGGACATATCAGATATTAAACTGATAAGAACAGATACTACACTTGATCTTAGCCAAAAGGCCAGGAAGCGATAAGCCCCAAGTGTTGGATGTCCACGCCTAGCTCTTGGCACAAATCTCACTTGTTGTGGTACCCCGCTCGTAGGTGTGCATAACAATGGCTGCTGCTTATCACCTCCGCCCAAGCTCTCCTTTGTGGCGCTTGATTTCTGACCTAGACAGCTCTTTGACTTTTCACAATTTCATAAGGCTCAGCCATACAGCAAAGCCAAAAATATATTCAACTCATGTTTGTTCCTCTCCACGGAAGTCTTTAGTAAAAGGCGAAAGACTTGTGCGTTATGAAGAGAAACCAGAGTCAGCATGGCCTCTGTTGAGAGCAGCAGAGGAGCCTCGCGGTCACAGTCACCACCTTCACGGTAGGCCTCTTGCTTTCCGCATGTCAGATCCCAGTATGCAACATTCCCAACCCGCCCCATCTGCCAACCAAAATTATACACGTCTTTATTACCTCCTGCCCTGACTACTGTGATTGGCTTTTAAGCCTGCCTACAATACATCCCTGAACCACTTACATTCGCTCCAAAATGCTGACTTGGTTTCTCACCAAGTCTCCCAGAAGGTCTTGAGTGAAAGCAAGTTTCCATTCTTGACAAACGCTTCTAACTCAATTTGGAATCCAGTTCAAGCTCATTGTGACCCTGCATGGTCACGCCACTAAGCAGTGAGCCATCAGAGCGGTTTCACACACTTGTGTGTGCCAGGCCGTTACCTCAGTTTCATTGAGCCAGTGTAGAATTCACTTTGATACGCGACAATTGTTTGAGTGTTTGGTTTTCACAAGGTAAGAACAGAGTGCACCGCTCCCAGCGGCACTGCAATGCTAGGTCGATGCGTGGAGAGAAAGGAGCAAGCTCCAAATTTCTGCCCTCATGCCAAAATCTGCTTAATATGTAGTCCTCATATAGAGGACATATCAGATATTAAACTGATAAGAACAGATACTACACTTGATCTTAGCCAAAAGGCCGAGAAGCGATAAGCCCCAAGTGTTGATGTCCACAAGCTAAGCTCTTGGCACAAATCTCACTTGTTGTGGTACCCCTGTCTGTAGGTGTGCATAACAATGGCTGCTGCTTATCACCTCCGCCCAAGCTCTCCTTTGTGGCGCTTGATTTCTGACCTAGACAGCTCTTTGACTTTTCACAATTTCTAAGGCTCAGCCATACAGCAAAGCCTGCCAAAAATATATTCAACTCATGTTTGTTCTCTCCACGGAAGTCTTTAGTAAAAGAAGAAAGACTTGTGCGTTATGAAGAGAAACCAGAGTCAGCATGGCCCTCTGTTGGAGAGCAGCAGAGGAGCCTCTCGGTCACAGTCACCACCTTCACGGTAGGCCTCTCTTTGCTTTCCGCATGTCAGATCCCAGTATGCAACATTCCAACCCGCCCCATCTGCCAACCAAAATTATACACGTCTTTATTACCTCCTGCCCTGACTACTGTGATTGGCTTTTAAGCCTGCCTAAGCAATACATCCCTGAACCACTTACATCCGCTCCAAAATGCTGACTCTGGTTTCTCACCAAGTCTCCCAGAAGGTCTTGAGGAAAGCAAGTTTCCATTCTTGACAAACGCTTCTAACTCAATTTGAATCCAGTTCAAGCTCATTGTGACCCTGCATGGTCACGCCTAAGCAGTGAGCCATCAGAGCGGTTTCACACACTTGTGTGTGCCAGGCCGTACCCTGTTTCATTGAGCCAGTGTAGAATTCACTTTGATACGCGACAATTGTTTGAGTGTTTGGTTTTCTACAAGGTAAGAACAGAGTGCACCGTTCCCAGCGGCACTGCAATGCTAGGTCGATGCGTGGAGAGAAAGGAGCAAGCTCCAAATTTCTGCCCCTCATGCCAAAAATCTGCTTAATATGTAGTCCTCATATAGAGGACATATCAGATATTAAACTGATAAGAACAGATACTACACTTGATCTTAGCCAAAAGGCCGAGAAGCGATAAGCCCCAAGTGTTGGATGTCCACGCCAAGCTCTTGGCACAAATCTCACTTGTTGTGGTACCCCGTTCGTAGGTGTGCATAACAATGGCTGCTGCTTATCACCTCCGCCCAAGCTCTCCTTTGTGGCGCTTGATTTCTGACCTAGACAGCTCTTTGACTTTTCACAATTTCATAAGGCTCAGCCATACAGCAAAGCCTGCCAAAAATATATTCAACTCATGTTTGTTCCTCTCCACGGAAGTCTTTAGTAAAAGGCGAAAGACTTGTGCGTTATGAAGAGAAACCAGAGTCAGCATGGCCTCTGTTGGAGAGCAGCAGAGGAGCCTCTGGTCACAGTCACCACCTTCACGGTAGGCCTCTTTGCTTTCCGCATGTCAGATCCCAGTATGCAACATTCCCAACCCGCCCCATCTGCCAACCAAAATTATACACGCCTTTATTACCTCCTGCCCTGACTACTGTGATTGGCTTTTAAGCCTGCCTAAGCAATACATCCCTGAACCACTTACATTCGCTCCAAAATGCTGACTCTGTTTCACCAAGTCTCCCAGAAGGTCTTGAGTGAAAGCAAGTTTCCATTCTTGACAAACGCTTCTAACTCAATTTGGAATCCAGTTCAAGCTCATTGTGACCCTGCATGGTCACGCCACTAAGCAGTGAGCCATCAGAGCGGTTTCACACACTTGTGTGTGCCAGGCCGTTACCTCACTTTCATTGAGCCAGTGTAGAATTCACTTTGATACGCGACAATTGTTTGAGTGTTTGGTTTTCTACAAGGTAAGAACAGAGTGCACCGTTCCCAGCGGCACTGCAATGCTAGGTCGATGCGTGAGAGAAAGGAGC
>NC_061492.1:27013297-27032399 GCF_022539355.2 Hippoglossus stenolepis
TGTCCTCTATATAGGGACTACATATTAAGCAGATTTTTGGCATGAGGGCAGAAATTTGGAGCTTGCTCCTTTCTCTCCACGCATCGACCTAGCATTGCAGTGCCGCTGGGGCGGTGCACTCTGTTCTTACCTTGTAGAAAACCAAACACTCAAACAATTGTCGCGTATCAAAGTGAATTCTACACTGGCTCAATGAAAGTGAGGTAACGGCCTGGCACACACAAGTGTGAAACGCTCTGATGGCTCACTGCTTAGTGGCGTGACCATGCGGGGTCACAATGAGCTTGAACTGGATTCAAATTGAGTTAGGCGTTTGTCAGAATGGAAACTTGCTTTCCTCAAGACCTTCTGGGAGACTTGGTGAGAAACCAGAGTCAGCATTTTGGAGCGAATGTAAGTGGTTCAGGGATGTATTGCTTAGGCAGGCTTAAAAGCCAATCACAGTAGTCAGGGCAGGAGGTAATAAAGACGTGTATAATTTTGGTTGGCAGATGGGGCGGGTTGGGAATGTTGCATACTGGGATCTGACATGCGGAAAGCAAAGAGAGGCCTACCGTGAAGGTGGTGACTGTGACCGAGAGGCTCCTCTGCTGCTCTCCAACAGAGGGCCATGCTGACTCTGGTTTCTCTTCATAACGCACAAGTCTTTCGCCTTTTACTAAAGACTTCCGTGGAGAGGAACAAACATGAGTTGAATATATTTTGGCAGGCTTTGCTGTATGGCTGAGCCTTGTAATTGTGAAAAGTCAAAGAGCTGTCTGGGTCAGAAATCAAGCGCCACCACAGGAGAGCTTGGGCGGAGGTGATAAGCAGCAGCCATTGTTATGCACCTACGAGCGGGTACCACAACAAGTGAGATTTGTGCCAAGGCTTGGCGTGGACATCCAACACTTGGGGCTTGGCTTCTCGGCCTTTTGGCTAAGATCAAGTGTAGTATCTGTTCTTATCATTTAATATCTGATATGTCTCTATATGAGGACTACATATTAAGCAGATTTTTGGCATGAGGGCAGAAATTTGGAGCTTGCTCCTTTCTCTCCATGCATCGACCTAGCATTGCAGTGCCGCTGGGAGCGGTGCACTCTGTTCTTACCTTGTAGAAAACCAAACACTCAAACAATTGTCGCGTATCAAAGTGAATTCTACACTGGCTCAATGAAAGTGAGGTAGCAGCCTGGCACACACAAGTGTGAAACAGCTCTGATGGCTCACTGCTTTGTGCGTGACCATGCAGGTCACAATGAGCTTGAACTGGATTCCAAATTGAGTTAGAAGCGTTTGTCAAGAATGGAACTTGCTTTCCTCAAGGCCTTCTGGGAGACTTGGTGAGAAACCAGAGTCAGCATTTTGGGCGAATGTAAGTGGTTCAGGGATGTATTGCTTAGGCAGGCTTAAAAGCCAATCACAGTAGTCAGGGCAGGAGGTAATAAAGCGTGTATAATTTTGGTTGGCAGATGGGGGCAGGTTGGAATGTTGCATACTGGGATCTGACATGCGGAAAGCAAGAGAGGCCTACCGTGAGTGGTGACTGTGACGAGAGGCTCCTCTGCTGCTCTCCAACAGAGGGCATGCTGCTAGTTTCTCTTCATATGCACAAGTCTTTCGCCTTTTACTAAAGACTTCCTTGAAGGAACAAACATGAGTTGAATATATTTTTGGCAGGCTTTGCTGTATGGCTGAGCCTTATGAAGTGTGAAAAGTCAAAGAGCTGTCTAGGTCAAAATCAAGCGCCACAAAGGAAGCTTGGGCGGAGGTAATGGCAGCAGCCATTGTTATGCACACCTACAGACGGGGTACCACAACAAGTGAGATTTGTGCCAAGGCTTGGCGTGGACATCAACACTTGGGGCTTATCGCTATCGGCCTTTTGGCTAAGATTGATTGGAGAGGCGGAGACAAAGCTTAACAGAAGGAACACAATCGACTTTACAAAGATGACCAAGGACCAGACAAGCCCAAGGTTGGGTGTAGGGTACGATGCGCTTCAGGTGGAACCAGTGGAGGAATTATGATGTCGAGGGACTGGTTCTGCCAAAGGTCATCATGGAACAACTGAGTCTGAAGGTCGAAGATGTGTACTGTATCCAGTGGAACCAGCCAGAAAAAGCCTTGACGTTACACTGGTAGCGAGGATGTGTATTCAAGAGTGGCTGAAGCCTGTAGAAGGAGGCTGGAAAGATTCATGGCGGTTACAGATCTGAACCTGGACAGACCAAATTTCAGACGGTCACGGTGCACACTTACATTCGTCATCGACCGAGCACTAGCTGCTTTTGGGACAACACGGAGAAGTGGTGACTAGTGCTAGGTATCTAAAAGACAGGGGATTCTGGACAGGAAGAAGGCAGTTCAGGTGCTGCTGAACCCTGACAGAAGAGTCTGGAGGACTGAACATCCACCGCTCTTTCAGCCTTGGTGGGGATCGCGGTTACCTGTTTTACTCGGCAACCAGCGTGGTCTGTCAGGCGTTGCAGGCAGTCTGCCTATAGAGCAGGCTGTTCCGGGCCTGCTGCGTACCTGTGGCCAAGGGGGCCATGAGGCCAAGAACTACAGGGCCCAAGGCCCTGTCATGGATGTAGAGGGACTGGGCCCATCTGTACGCCAACTGCCTAGCCGAGAGGACCTTGGCGGAAGTGGCCAAGTCCACTGGAGGCCGGAAAAACCAAGGATCCGGAATGGGACCCGTGCCTGCAGGAATGGCTCAAGCACCAATACAGGCAGAGCCAGCAACGGATCTTTCTAAGGGAGACAGAGGCCCCCTGGAGAAGGAACAACCGGAAGGCCCACTTGGGATAGCAAGCCCAGGTGCCCAGTGACAACGCAGGGGATTTCCCTCCCATCAGCAGGTCACCCAACTCCAAGGTCAAGAAGGGGCCGGAAGAGGATCATAGGCTTTCGGAGAGGGAAGACAATTAGAAGCGGAGAGAGTAGGAGGGCCATAGTAAAATCAAGGAGGCAGCGGGGCAGAGGGACAGGACCAAGAGAAGGGCTGATGGTGGGATGGATGGGGGAGTAGGGCAGCAAGAAGGGCTCAGAGGAGGAGGACATCAGGAGCAGGAAGGGGGCAACACAGGGCTGGGGAGGTGGAGAGGCTACGGAGCAGGGCGGAGAGATCAGGTGATCTGCTCGCCGTAGGTTTGGGGTTGGGCTGGGTGCCTCCAGACCTGCTCAGTAACCATCCTTTGGGAGGATGCATATGAGGGACCCAACAGGCCATCAACATCGCTAATCAGTGCCCTTTTCCTGGGGAACAGATGGACAGTGAGGACCTCTTCTTGCTGTGGGAGTTTTTTGAGGTGTTTGGTACGGTAAAGACTTTAAAAATACAAATTATAATGACTGCAGTTAAAATTCTTTCATTAAATGTAAGAGAATGAGGACGGTTAAAGAAGGGTTGTTTATGATTTTGTGGACCAGCTGCATGTACAAATTTGTTTATTGCAGGAGGTTCATTTACGGGACAAGGGGGATGTTGCAAATTCTCAAGGAGTGGACGAGGGGACAATCTGGAGTGTGGGGAGGTCCACTCTGCAGGTGTACCAGGGTTTTGTTTGGTGTTAAAAGAGATTAGGGTGGAGGATGTTTTCATAATTTTTCAGAGTAGGATAGTTGGTGCTGACATCACATGAGGGGACAAGCAAGCTGAGGGTTTTGTGGTGTATGGACCTGAAACTCAGAGGAGCAGCGAGAAATGTTTGAAGTTAGTAGAGCCACACCTGGCCACCAATGGGCAGGTAATTGTAGGGGGGATTTCAATGTGCAGTTGGAAGTGGGGGACACCTTTGATAGTTATCTCTCACTTGTGGCCAGACTCGGGCTAGTAGATGGGGGAGGATGGTGGAGCCACTGGTAGATGGTCCCACATGGCGTAACTCACGTGGAGCGTTTAGGCGTCTGGACTACGTGTTTGTAGAAAAGTCTTTGAGTCTGAGTGTCAGGTGGGCGGCTCCCTGTGTTCTTCTCTGACCATGATGGGCTGCTGTTTGAAAGGAGTGCGCCTGTGCCTGCCTGTTTTCGGCGGGGTACTGGCGCCTCAATGTATAGTGTATTAGAGGAAGACAGAAGTTCAAACAAAGGTTTTACATTGCTGTTTTCAAAAACCCTTCTAGGACTGAGACCAATGTGTCCTGGGGTGATGGAGTGGTGGGAAGTAGCCAAGAAACGGATACAAATGTTTTGCGATAAGTACTGTAAAAGGGAGGTGAGGTTGGCCAAGGGAGGTGTTTCCTTACAGCGCCTCCTCGAGCACAATTGCAGTACTTGTCGCCAAGCATTATCGTTTCTTGGCCGCTCCCACCCACTCCGGCATTGTCTCAGTCTGAAGGTACGAAAAACATTGCGAGCACTGTTTGGCTCTCTATCACTAATATTGGCGCCAGTACCCCGCCAGCTGAAGCGAGCTGGCGCACCTCAAGCAGCAACCCCGTCATGGTCGAAAACGAGAACCGATCGGTGACTCAAGGTTTCTCCTGGCAAACCAGTCAGGCGTCTAGGCGTTCCGCGTCATGTGTGAGACAATCCACCGGTGACGACCCGTCTGGTAACTGTATCCCTTACGTCCTATTACCTGGTCAACGGCTCTACTAACCAGGCATTTCTGCGTGGATTCCCTCTGATTGTGAACCATGCACCACAAACCCTCGGCTTCCTTGTCCCCGTAGTGTCGGCACCCATTATCTGCCTTGGGCTAATTAGCAGGCATCACTCCACTAATATAGCAACGCCAAACAGGCTCCCGACACCTGTAGGCACACTCAGATGAGTGCTTTCGTCACTCCTGGCAGCCCCGCAACATCCCCACTGTCCCGTAAATGAGCACACTCCTGCAATAAACAAACTGTACGAAGGCTCCCGCAAATCATAAACAGCATCTTCAACCGCGTCTCTTCTGCTTACGTGCAATGAAAGAATTTTAACTGCGGTAAACCATAATTGTATTTTTTAAGAGTGCTACCATCACCAAAACACTGCTTTCCCAACGAGAGGTCTCACTGTCATCATTCCCCGGGAAAAGGCACTGGGTAGGCGTGTTGATGGCCTGTTGGGTCCTCACTATGCATCCTCCCCAAAGGAGATGGTGCGGGTCTGGAGGCAGCCAGCCTCAACCCCAAATACGACCTTCAAGCTCTGCTCATCAACTCGCCTCTGGCCCTGTGTTACCCTGCAGTGTCTCCCTTCTTTACTGCCCTACCCCCATCCCATCCACCATCCTTCCCTCTCTTGATCTGGCTCCCTCTGCCCGTTGCCTTGCACAGATTACACTATGGCCCCTATTATATATAAAACTCTGTGTCTTCCCGCTCGAATTTCCGTGCCTTCTTGAAATGAACCTGAATTTGATAGGAGAAATCCCCTGCGGCTCCTGGAGCACCCTATGCATATCCCCAGTAACCCTTTCGGTATTCCCTATCGAAATCTCGTTATGGCCCGTTAACTGTCTGCCTATATTCGAGCTGCGAGTCATTCTGGTCCTTGGCATCAGTCGCGCCGTTTAAGAACTAACGAAGTGCCGATATTGTATGGGCCCCGTGCGGTCTTTGGCCTCATGCCCAGCAACCTGGTATCATTCAAGCGACTCCGGGTAACCAGGCTTTACCTACGCGCCCGACAAGCGTTGCCGATAACAGGCGATCCTGGTGGCGGGTGGTGCTTCGGTCTCGGGACGCTGGGCCGGGGTCAGCGGCACCTGGCTGCCTTCGAAGTCCCTGGAGTGTCTGGCACTGTCGCCGTCTTTGTCCCAAGCAGCGAGTCGTTAGGTGACCCGAAAAGAATTAGCTGAGTGTGCTGCCGTGACGTTCTGTGTTCTGTCGTTCGAGATCAACGGCAATAATCTGCACAGCTCACTCGAACTCGCTTCGCGAATACATCTCGCTTACCATCTTCTGAAGACCGCGTACAGTACGCATCGACCTTCGCGTCGATTGTTTGACCTTTTTGCAGAACCAGTATCTCGACATCATGAAGTTCCCCATATTTGAGCGACAACCGTGTACACTCACCCCAACGCTGACTGTCACGGTCGCCTGATGCTCGTGTGATTATGTTTACTGCGGCTTAAGCTTTGTCTCCGCTCCAATCAATCTTAGCCAAAAGGCAGAAAACAGACAAGTGAATGTGCAGCAAACTCTTGGCACAAATCTCACTAATGTTACCCGAGCAAATGGAAGTCAATGCATAACAATGGCTGCTGCGCCTCCTCCGCAGCTCCTTTGTGGCGTATTCTGACAAGACAACCTCCAAGCTGCCAAAAACATATTCCAGCTGTGTTCTTCTCTCCCATGATCTTCGTAAAGCGAACACCCCATGCGTATGAAGAGAAACCAGAAGTCGCTATGGCCCTGTTGAAGGCGGCAGGCACTACCGTCTGTCACCACTGCTTTCATGTCAGATGCGGCCAATGCAGCATTCCCTTGTTTCTTTAATGGTGGCTTTGCCTGCCTAGCAACCACGGCCTGAGCCACTTGTCCAAATGCTGACTCCTGATTTCTCACCAATCTCCCGAAGAGTGGCAGTGGCAAGTTTCATTCTTGACAAACGCTTCTAGCGTTTGGGAATCCCGGTTCAAAGCTTCATTGTGACCGATGCGTCTGAAAGCAGTGTCAGCGTTCTGTGTGTGCCGAACGTGCCTCAAGCCGGTGTAGAATTCGCGATGCGGCGACAGTGTTTGAGTGTTTGTTTCGGTAGGCGGTGCGTGATTCCCAGCGACACCTGTCTTATTCGTGCGTGGAGAGAAAGGAGCAAGCTCAAATTTCTGCCCTCACGCAAATCTGTAATATGTAGTCCTCGCTATGAAGAGACATATCGAATATTAAACAGTAAAAACAGATACTACATGATCTTAGCCAAAAGGCAAGCTGATAAGCGAAGTGTTGGTGTGCCTTAATAAATCTCACTTGTTACCCGGGCAAATAGATATGCATGGCAATGGCTGCTGCTATACCTCATGCTCTCGCTGTGGCAGCTTCTGACACAGACGCTTTGCGACTTTCACGAACACAAGGCTCAGCCGGCTACAGCAAGCTTGCAAATATATTCAGTGTTGTTCCTCTCCACGAGAAGTCTTTTAGTAAAAGCGAAATTTGTGCGTTATGAAGAAACCAGAGTCAGCTTGGCCTCTGTTGGAGAGCAACGGAAGCCTCTGCATTCACGGTCACCACAGCGACAGGCTCTCTTGCTCAGCATGTCAGGCATCGTCCCAACCGCTTGCCAACCAAGCTGCGTCTCCTCCTGCCCTGACTGTGATTGGCTTTAAACACTGCTGGCTGTCATCCCTAGCCAACGCTAAACCAGAAATGCTGACTCCTGATTTCTCTAAGAAATCTCCCAGACGATGCTTGGTGAAGCAATTGTGTTTGCTCAACATTGAATCTAGTTCCAGCCATTGTGACACGTGCAGGCAGTGAGGCCATCAGGCGATTTCACGCTGTGTCTCAAACGATACCTCGCCAGCCAGTGTAGAATTCGCACGATGCGCGACAATGTTTGGTTTTCTGCAGGTAAGAGCAGAGTGCGCGTTCAGCTTGTGCCTGCAATGCTGCGTGAAGGAGCAAGCGTTCTGCCCTCCACGCCAAATCTGCTTATGTAGTCCTCATATAGAGACATATTAAACTGATAAGAACGATACTACGATCTTAGCCAAAGGCAGTAAGCCCAAGTGAATGTCACGCCAACTTAACGATCTCGCTTATGTGCCGTTAGCAGTGTCTGGCACAATGGCTGCTGCCATCCTCATCTTCATGGCGCGATGCGACGAACAACTCTTTGACTTTCTGGCCATCTGTTCAAAACCTCATATATATTCAACTCATGTTTGTTCCCTCTCCATAATCTTTAGTAAGGCGAACTTTATTGATTATGAAGAAACCAGAGTCGGCATGGCCTCTGTTTGGAAAACGGCGGAAGGCTTCTCTGCATTTGATGCCTTCCGCGGTATTCCCTTTCATGTCGAATCAGTATGCAATTCCCAACCCGCCCTCTGCAGCCAAAATTAGCCGTCTTTGGCCCCTGCGCCTTTTGACTGCTGTGATTGGCTTTTAAGCTGCCTAAGCAATACATCCTGAACCACTTACATTCGCTCCAAAATGCTGACTCTGGTTTCTCACCAAGTCTTTCCCAGAAGGAGTCTTGAGTGAAGCAAGTTTCCATTCTTGACAAACACAGCTTCCTAACTCAAGTGCAGGTCCAGTTTCAAGCTCATTGTGACCCGGTGCATGGTCACGTCACCGTATTGAGCCATCAGAGCGGTTTCACACACTTGTGTGTGCCAGGCCGTTACCTCAGTTCATTGGGCCAGTGTAGAATTCGCACGATGCGCGACAATTGTTTGTGTTGGTTTTCTACAAATTACTTGAGTGCACCGTTCCCAATGTGCTGCAATGCTGAGTGTCAAAATGGAGAAAAGAACAGCTCCCAATTGCCCCTCATGGCTATCTGCTGTAGTCCTCATATGAGACATATCAAATGTTAAACTGATAAGAGCAGATACTACATGATCTGTAAAAAAGGCAGCGATAAGCCCAAGTGATCACGCCAGGCTCTTGGCACAAATCTCACTTGTTGTGTGCCCCGCTGCTTATCACCTCATAGCTCTCCTTTGTGGCAGCAGCGATTTCTTTGACTTTTCTGGCCCTCGCAGGCTCAGCCATGCAGCAAAGCTCAATATATTCAACTCATGTTGTTCTACTCCCTTGAAGTCTTTAGTAAGCGAAAGGCAATAGCGTTATGAAGAAGAAACCAGAGTCAGCGGCCTCTGTTGGAGAGCAGCAGAGAAGCCTCACCATTCACCACCTTCACGGTAGGCTCTCTGCTCACCATGTCACTCCCAGTATACCCGCCCCATCTGCCAGCAAAATTATACCGTCTTTGTACCTCCTGCCTGATGGCGATTGGCTTTAAGCCTGCTGTATACATCCTGAACCTTTACATTCTTTCCAAATGCTGACTTTCTGATTTCTCAGTGTCTCCCAGGAAGAAGCATTTCCATTCTTGACTCAAACGCTTCTATCAGTTCAGCTGTTCATGTCCGTCACAGAAACAGTGAGCCATCAGCGGTTTCACACGCTTGTGTGTGCCAGGCAGTCTTCACTTTCGTGAGCAGTGTACCGCTTACGCATTTAATTGTTTGAGTGTTCGTTTCTACAAGGCTGCTTGCTGACTTTCTATGCGATGGTGAAAGGAGCAAGCTCCCTCCTATGTGGTCTCATATGAGGACATGTCAGATATTAAACTGATAAGGCACAGATACTACACTTGATCTTAGCCAAAGGCAGTGTATTGTCACGCCAAGCTAACAAGTGACCCAATATTGCCCGGAGCCGTGAGTATGCGCCAACGTAACGCTGCTTAACCTCGCCCAAGCTCACTGTGGCGCTTGTTCTGTTCGCGCTCTTGGCTTTGACTCAGCCTTCTAACAAACCTGCATATTCAGCTCATGTTCTCTCCCATGAAAGTCTTTGGCAAAAATGAAAGGCCACCCAAATGGTATGAAAACCAGAATCGCATGGCTTTCTGTTGAAGCGAAATCGCAGTGCCACCTTCCTTCTTGCTTTCTGTCGAATCGTGTACGGCATTCCCAACCCGCCCAGCCACTCTGCCCCGACACTGTGATTGGCACAAGCCTGCTAAGCAATACGTCACGAACCCTTACGTGCGCTCAGAAATAGCGATCTGGTTTCGCGAGTCTCCCAGCAGTGGCGGTTTCCATTCTTGACAACTCGCTCGGTGCGGAGCTCGATTCAACTCGTGTGACGTGTAATAATCACGTCTGGTGAACCATCGGCGGTTTCACACGCGTGTGCCGAGCGTTACTTCGGTTTCGTGAGCCGAATGTAAATTCTTTTGATCTTGGCGACAATTGTTTGAGTGTTTGGTTTTCACGCAGGCAGGGCAGAGTGCACCGTTCCCGACGCTGCAATGCTGGGTCGATGCGTGGAGAAAGAACGGCTCCAGTTTCTGCTCCGCCAAACATCTGTAGTCTCATATAGAGGAGCATATCGAATATTAAGCTGATAGAGCAGATACTACACTTGATGCTTGGCAAAAGGCAGCGAAGCGTGGCAGGTGTTGGATGTGCGCCAAGCTAACGGCACAAATCTTTGTTGTGTGCAGGTCAAATGGTGTGCATGGCAATGGTTGCTGTATCTCATGCTTCTCTGGGCCTTTGACTTTCTGTTTCCTTTGGCTTATTATTCAACCATGTTCTTCTATATGGAAGTCTTTAGTAAAGCGAAAGACACTTGTGTTATGAAAGAGCCAGAGTCGCATGGCCTCTGTTGAATCACAGTAAGCCTCTCTTTACTCAGCTCCCAGTATGCAACATTGTACCCTCTGCCAACCAAGTATACGTCTTTGTCTACCTCCTGCCCCTGACTCTGTGGTCTTTTTAAGCTATCCCGTTTTGCGACCGGCTCCAAAAATATGTTCTGCCGTCAGAAAGATCTGAGAGTAACAATTTTGTTCTTGACAAGCGCTTCTAACGGGATCATTCCGCTTCATTGTTCCGATATGTCCGTCACAAAACGTGGCCATCGGTCACACGCTTGTGTGTGCCGAATTTCCTTTCGACAATTCACTTTTGATGCCGGCGGGCAGTGCTACGGAGCAGGCGAGTGCGCATTGCTGACCTGTGATAGGTCGTGCATGAAGGAATGGCTCCTCTTGCCCCTCGTAAATCTGCTTGTCCAGTCTCATGAAGGACATGTCGAATGTTAAACTGATAAGAAACGAATCTGCTGTTTCGCCAAAGGCGGCGTTGAAACCCCAGTGTTGGATGTCCGTAAGCTCTTTAACAAATCTCACTTGTTGTGTTACCTGCGTAGGTGTGCATAACGACGCTTATCACCTGCGCCAAGCAAACATTCCTGACCTGGGCTGGCTCTTTGACTTTTCTGGCCCTCAGGCTCGGCCATACAGCAAAGCCTATAAAAATATATTCAACTTTCATATTTTCTCATGATCTTTTAGTAAAGGCGAAGACCTTGTGCGTTATGTCAGAGTCCCTTGGCCCTCTGTTGAAACGAGAGAAAGGAAACTCTCGTCACAATCTGCCTTCTCTTGCTCGCATGTCAGATCCCAGTATGCAGCATTCCCAGCCTTGCATCTGCCAGCAGATTCTTCGTCTTTGTACACTCCTGCTGACTTGTGACCAACTTTAAACCTGCCTAAGCACAACCATCTGGGCTCACTGTCGCTCCAAAATACTCTCGTTCTCACCAATCTCCAGAAGATCTTGATGCTCAATTTCATTCTTGACAAGCAGAATCGATTCCCTTCGTGACCCGTGCATGGTCGCGTCGCGAAACCGGTGAGCCATCAGGCGATTTCACACGCTGTCGTCACCTCTTTCGTGGCCAGTGTGGAATTCGGTACGATGCGCGGTATTTGGTGAACGGTTTTCTGAGCAGAGCTGATGCTGGCGACGCTGTGCTGGGCCAAATGGTGGAGAAGAGGGTCTAATTTCTGCCCCTCACGCCAAGATGCTTAATATGTAGTCTCATATGAGGACATATCAGATATTAAACTGATAGGCGAATACTACACTTGATCTTGTAAGGCGAGCGACAAACTAGTGTGGATGACACACTTAGCTCTTTGTACGTCTCTGCCCGATTAAATGAGTGTGCATAACAATGGCTGTATCACCTGTCGTAGCTTCTCCTTTGTGGCGGCAATTCACGACAGACGTCTTTGACTTTCACAATTTCGCAAGGCTCAGCCATGCGGCAAAAACCTGCGTGACTGTTCTCTCGCAGTCAGCGCAGTAAAGGCGGCAATGGCATTGAAAGGCCAGTCGTGACTTTCTGTTGACGGCAGGAAGCCTCGTCGCGGTCACCATTCATGACAGGCCTCTTTGCTTTCGCTGTCAGTCCCGGTATGCCTCTGCCAGCGAAACCGTGCTCACTTCTGCTGACTGCTGTGATTGGCCTAACCTGCTAAGCAACTTGCATTCGCTCAAATGCTGACTCTGGTTTCGCAAGTCTCCCGAAGATGCCCGAGTGGCTCGAAGTTTCCATTCTTGACAAGCTTCTGTCAATTTGGAAGTCGATTCAGCTCGTGTGACGATAAATAGTCGCGTCTGCTTCAGTGAGCCATCGGCGGACCTCACACTTTAATCAGGCGTCACCTCACTTTCGTGAGCCAGTCGCACCGATCTGTGTTTCAGTTGATTTTGAAGTCGTTGATTCTAAGGTAAGGCAAGTCGCACCGATTCCCCAGCGACACTGCGATGCTAGGTGCGATGCGTCGGAGAGAAGAACAGCTCCAAATTCTGCCCCTTATCTCAAATCTGCTTAGTCTCATATGAAAGGACATCGAATATTAAACTGATAAGCGGGCTCACTCCACATGATCTTAGCCAAAAGGCGGTAACAGTGTTGAATGTGCGCTAGCTCTTTGGCACAAGTGCCTTGTAGTACCCGACCGTAGGTGTGCATAACAACATATATCTCCGCTGCTTCGTCACTGACTGCGAACTTCATGGGCATAACCGCCAGCAAAACGCAAAAATATATTCAGCTCATGTTCCCTGTCCTGGAAATCTTCTAAAGCGGGCAATGTGATTGAAGAAGAAACCGGAAGTCGGCATGGCCTCTTGACGGAGGCGGCAGAGGGGCCCTCACCGATGCGTCGCAGGCCTCTCTTTGCTTTTCATGTCGATCCCAGCGTACAACATTCCCAACCCATCTGCCAACCAGGTATACGCGTCTTCCTCTCACTGCCCTGACTACGTGATTGGCTTTAGCACCGCACAGCAATACGTCGAGCCGCATTACATCCAAGCGCGACCGCAATTTCTCACCAAGTGCGGCGTGAGTTTCAATTCTTGACAACGCTTCACAACTAATTTGGGGCTCCAGTTCAACTCATTAATGACGTGTAATTGCGTCTGGCACAGTGAGCCATCAGCGGTTTCACACGCTGGCGCTCGCTTTCGTGAGCCGGTAGGAATTCCTAAGCGACAATTGTTTGATGAGCTGATTTTCTACAGGCAGGCAGAGTGCACACGTTCCCAGCACCATGCTGATCAAATCGTGGAGAGAAGAACTTGACTCCAAATTTCACCTCTCATTCTGTAATATGTAGTCTCATATAGAGGACATATCAGGTATTAAACGATGCCATGATGGCAAAGGCCGAGAAGCTGACTGGCCCAAGTGTTGGATGTCCCATGAAGCTCTTTGGCACAAATCTCGCATTGTGTGCCCGGTCCGTAGGCCATGGCGTGGCTGCTGCTCACCTCGCCCAACTCTCGCTTGTGTGGCCTGGGCAACTTCTTTGGCTGCAGGCCCTAGGCTCAGCCATACAGCCTATAAAAATATGTTCAACTCATGTTTGTTATAAGTCTTTAGTAAAGAAAGACATCTTATGAAACCAGTCAGCTTAATGCTCTGTTGGAGGCATCGGAAAGAACCTGCCGGTCACAGTCACCCTTCGCGACAGGCTTCTTGCTTTCGCATGTCAGATCTGGCCAACCGCTTGCCGGCAAGTATACTGCGTCTTTGTCCTCTGCCCACGACTACTGTGTTGGCTTTTAACACTGCTATATGCATCCTGAACACACATTCGCTTTCAAAATGTGACTCTGATTTCTCACCAAATAGCAACAGTTTCCATTCTTGACAAGCGCTTCTAACTCGATTTATGTTGTGACATGCATGTTGCGTATCACCAAGCAATGAGCCATCAGCGATTTCACACGCTGTGTGTGCCGAGCATACCTCACTTTCGTGAGCCAGTGGCAAATTCACTTTTGACCTGCGTAATCTTTGAAGTGTTTACAGGCTAGGCAGGCGTGCCACTGCAATGGACCGTCGCGATGAAGAAGAACGAAGCTCATTCACTTATATGCCAAATCTGCAATATGTGGTCGCCATATGAAAGGACATATCGAATATTAAACGACAAGGCGAATGCTACGCGAAAACGGCGACAAACTTGAAGTGTTGAATGTCACGCCAAGCTGCTGGCACAAATCTCACTTTGTGTGGTACCGAATAAATAGTATTATAATGGCTGCTGCGCTACTAAGCCAAGCTTCCTTTGTGGCAGCGATTTCTGACACAGACTGCTCATTGACACTGCATGAGGCTGCAAGGCTCAGCCTGCAACCTGCCACTTCAGCTTTGTTCACTACTCCGCAAATCTTTAGTAAAGCGAAAGACAATACGTTATGAAAACCAGTCAGCATGGCCCTCTGTTGGAGAGGCAGCAGAAAAATGTCACAGTCACCACCTTCTGCTGCTCGCATGTCGAATCCCAGTATGCCCATTCCCAACCGCTATCTGCCAACCAAGTGCTCTGCGTCTTTGTACACTCTGCCCAAACATGATGTTTAAACCTGCCTGCCCTGGCCGCACATTCTTTCAAGCTGCTGTCTGATTTCTGCAAGTCTCCAGAAGTGCAGTGGCTGAGATTTCCATTCTTGACAAGCGCTCATGTTGAAGTCAGACTAAGCAATGGCCCGTGCATGTCGCGTCTGTGTGAGCCATCGAGCTACCTCACTCGTGGTAATTAATTCACGTTTGATACGCGACAGTATTTGAAGTGTTGGTTTTCACAAAGGTAGAACAGAGTGCACCGTTCCCAGCGACTCTTGGAGTTATAACGGAAGAACAGCTCCCAAAATTTCACCATATCGCAAAAGGCTGTAATGTAGTCTCATATGAAAGGACATATCATGTTAAACTGATAAGAACAGATACTACATGATCTTAGCCAAAGGCCGGCGACCATTTGTTGGATGTCAAGCTCTTGTCAAGTCTCGCACTATTGTGTGCAGGTCTAGGCTGTCATGGCAACAAACGCTTATCACCTCGCTAGCTTCTCGCTTTGTGGTATTCTGATAGACGTAACGACTTTCGCAATTTCAAGGCTCGGCCAGCTGGCAAACCTGCCAAGTATTCAGCTTCATGTTGTTCTGCTCAGTCTTCAATGGCCGAAGACGTGGCGTTATGAAGAAGAAACCGAAGTCGGCAGCCTCTTGACGGAGGCGGCAGGCTCTCGATGCGGTATCACCGCACAAACTCTCTTTGCTTTCCGCATGTCAGCCCCGGTATGCCGCCACGGCAAGTATCTGCGATCTTCGCGACTACTGTGTTGACAAGCACGCGCAACAGCTGTCCTGAACCGCGTGCGCTCAAATAGCGACTCTGGTTTCGCAATCTCCCGAAGATGGCAGTGAAACGAAGTTTCCGATGTGACAAGCGCTTCTTCGAGCCCAGAATAAGCTCGCGTCACAAAGCAATGACCATCCTTGATTTCACACTGCCCCAATATGTGCCGACAATTCACTTTCGTGAGTGACAAGTCACTTGCGACTGCGCGATATTATTTGGTGTTTGGTTTCTACAAATGAAGGCAGAGTGCACCGTTCCCAACGACACTGCAATCACTAGTCGATGCGTGGAGAGAAGAGCAGCTCCAAATTTCTGCCCCTCTCACCCAAAAATCCCCAAACAATGTAGTCACTCATATAGAGGACATATCGAATATTAAACTGATAAGAACAGATACTACACTTGTCTTAGCAAAAGACCGAGAAAAAATGGCTTAAGTGTTGAATATCGCGCCAACTTTGGCACAAATCTCGCGACTAATGTTGATTCGTAGGTATTGCATAACAATAACGCGCTTTCACCTCGCCCAACGGTAACGATTCTGACTGGGCAACTCATTGACTTTCATAATTTCATAGACTCCAACCGCTAAAGCCTGCCATATTCGCTCATGTTTGTTCTCTCGCAATCTTTAGTAAAGGCGAACGTGCTGTGAAGCATGGCCTCTGTTGATGAAGGCTTTCGTCTGTCCTGCAGCTCGCGTGATCTTGCTCATGTCGTCGGTATGCAGGCATTCCCAACCGCCCCATGTAACAAAATATCTGCGTCTTTATTACCTCTGCCCTGATACACTGTGTTATTTCGCCTGCCTAAGCAGCCATCCCTGAACCACTTGACCATCAAATGCGGCTTTCTGGTCTCGCAGGCTCTCCAGAGATGTAGTGAAGCAAGTTTCCATTCTTGACAAGCAGCTTCTTCAATTTGGTCAGTTCAACTCGTGTGACCGATGCATGACAAAGAAGCAGTGAGCCGTCGAAGCAGTTTCGCGTGTGTGCCGAACCATTCCTCACTCGTGAGCGTGTGAATTCTTTTTTGACCCGCATTTTAGTCGTTGCCCAGTGTTTGGTTTCTACAGGCAGGCAGGTGCGCGGATTCCCAGCGACACTGCCAGGCCGATGGTGGAGAAGAACGGCTCCCAAATTTCTGCCCCTCATCAAAATCTGGCAATATGTAGTCTCGCTGTAAATATCAGTATTGGCTGACAAACAGATACGCGATCTTGGCCAGGCGGCGATCAGCCCCAAGTGTTAATGTCCCGCCAATCTTGGCACAAATGTCACTTGTTGTGATACCCGTTGATAGTGTCTGTCTTTAATAACAACATCTCCGCCCAGCTCGCTGTGGCGCGATTTCTGACACAGGCAGCTCATTGACTTTGCAATTTCATAAAGGCTCTTCTGCCAAATATATTCCTTTCATGTTTGATACTGCTCCCACCCCAGTAAAGCGAAAGGCCTTGTGCGGTGAAACCGAAGGTGGCCTCTGTTGGAGGCGTGAAGAATACCGATGCAGTCACGGTAGGCTCTGTGTCGAATCCCAGTATGCAGCATTCCCAACCCACCATCTGCAACCAAGTATCTGCGTCTTGTCCCGCCTGACTACTGTGTTAACTTTAACCTGCCTCAGCAATACATCCTGAGCTCCACTACATTCGCTCCAAGCTCTTTGACTCTGGTTTCTCACCAAGTCTCCCAGAAGGTCTTGGTGAAAGCAGGGTTTCATTCTTGACAAAGCGGCTTCCCACCAGCAATTTGGGTCAGTTTCGGAAACAGTGTTGATGCGCTCGTGCGTCATAAGCAGTGAGCCATCAGCGATTTTGCTTGTGCCCGAGCGATCACCTCGTTCATTGAGCCGATGTGAAGTCACTTTTGTCTTGGCGACAATTATTTGATGTTTCTACAGCGCCGTTTAACGGCACTGCATGCTAGTGAAAATAAATGGAGAAAAGAACAACTCAAATTCTGCCCCTCTGCCAAATCTGCTAATGTAGTCCTCATATAGGATATCGAATATTAAACTGATAGAACGAATACTACACTTGATCTTGTCAAAAGGCAGCGATAAGCTGGTGTTGGATGTCCCACGCCAATGCTGGCACAAATCTCACTGTGTGCCCACGGACCGTAGGTGTGCATAACAGCCTTTCACGCCCAAGCATGGCGCTGTTTCTGACTGGAAGCAGCTCATTGACTTTCCTCAATTTTCTGGGCTCAGCCATGTAAGCGCACTTATATATTCCTTCATGTTTGTTCCTCTCCTTGAGGAAGTCTTTAGTAAAGGCGGGCTACTAATTATGAAGCAGGGAATCGGCATATTGCCTCTGGGCGGAGGCGGCAGAGGCATACCGATGCAATCACCTTCGCGGTAGGCTTCTCTTTCGCATGTCGATATCCCAGTATGCGTATCTGCCAACCAGAGGCTGCTGCAATACCTCTGGTGGCACTGCTTCAAACTGTATCCCTGAACCGCACATTCGCCAGTGCTGACTCTGGTTTCTCTCAAGTCTCAGAAGATGGCAGTGTGAGATTTCCATTGCTTGATAGCATGGCCCAGAATCGATTCGAAGCTCGTGTGTTTCCGTGCGTGATCGTCTGGCGTGAGGCCATCGGCTGCTTGTGTGCCATTTAGATACCTCCCTTTCGACAGGCAGTGTAAATTCACTTTTGTCTGCGCAATGTTTAGTCTGATTTCTACAAGGTAAGTTCGTGCACGTTCAACGACTGTGCTGGGCCGATGGTGGAAGGAGCAGCTCCAAATTTCTGCCCCTCATCTGTAATATGTCAGTCTCATATGGGTTTGTATCGAATGTTAACTGATAAGAGGCTCAGATACTTGCTTGATCTTAACCAGGCGAAGGCTTGATAAGCCCCAAATGTGAATCTTAATGATGCGTGTGCGCAATGGCACTGTCTCACCTCATCAGATCTTTGACTTTCTGTTTCATAAGGCTCAGCCAGCAACAACCTGCAAATATATTCAATAATGTTTGTTCTACTCCGCAGTCTTGGCGTGCAATGGCGTTATGAAGCAGTCAAGCATGGCCCTCAGAAGCCCGGCGAGCTCCTCTCCTGCGTCACCACCTTCACTGACAGGCTTCTCTTTGCTTTCATGTCGAATCTGTGCTCTGGCATTATCGCGGCCAAAGTATACCTTTGGCCTCCACTGCTGACCTGTGTTGGCAAGCTCTTGCTGGCACTGTCATCCTGAACCGCTTACGTCGCTCAAAATGTGACTCAATTTCTCACCAAGTATCTCCCAGAAGATGGCAGTGAAAGCAGATTTCCATTCTTGACTGGCCTTCTAACTCAATTTGGGGCGTCAGTTCCAGCTCGTGACTCGCGTCTGAAAACGTGAGCCATCGGCGATTTCCCCACGCTTTGTGTGCTGGCGACCTCACTTTCGTGAGCGATCAATAATTCCCGATACCGGCGACAATTGATGTTTGATTTTCTACAAGGCAGAACAGAGTGCACGTTCCCGCTGACACTACGGCTGGTAGATGCGTGAAAGAACGGCTCCAAATTTCTGCCCTCGTAAAAAAATCTGCTTAATATCTTTCATATGAAGGACATATCGAAAGATATTAAACTGATAAAGAACGAATACTACACTTGATCTTAGCCAAAGGCGAGCTTGGATGTCCATGCTCTTGGCACAAATCTCGCGACAATAGTACCCGTTAAACCGGAATGATAATGGCTGCTGTATCTCCGTAAACTCTCCTTTGTGGCAGCGACTGCGACCTGGGTAACAACTGACTTTGCAATTTCATGAGCTCAGCCATACAACGAAGCCTGCCAAATATTCCGGCATGTTTATTCCTCTTCACGAGTCTTTAGTAAGGCGAACGGCGTTGTGAAGAAGAGGCCGGAGTCGGCGTGGCCTCTGTTGAGCGGCGGAGGCACTGCGGTGCACCGCCTTCGCGACAATTTCTCTTGCTTTCACATGTCGATCTGATACTTTCCCAACCCGCTTATCTGAAACATTAT
>NC_061492.1:27032499-27039472 GCF_022539355.2 Hippoglossus stenolepis
AAATCTCACTTGTTGTGGTACCCCGTTCGTAGGTGTGCATAACAATGGCTGCTGCTTATCACCTCCGCCCAAGCTCTCCTTTGTGGCGCTTGATTTCTGACCTAGACAGCTCTTTGACTTTTCACAATTTCATAAGGCTCAGCCATACAGCAAAGCCTGCCAAAAATATATTCAACTCATGTTTGTTCCTCTCCACGGAAGTCTTTAGTAAAGGCGAAAGACTTGGCGTTATGAAGAAACCAGAGTCAGCATGGCCCTCTGTTGGAGAGCAGCAGAGGAGCCTCTCGGTCTGATCACCACCTTCACGGTAGGCCTCTCTTTGCTTTCACATGTCAGATCCCAGTATGCAACATTCCCAACCCGCCCCCATCTGCCAACCAAAATTATACACGTCTTTATTACCTCCTGCCCTGACTACTGTGATTGGCTTTTAAGCCTGCCTAAGCAATACATCCCTGAACCACTTACATTCGCTCCAAAATGCTGACTCTGGTTTCTCACCAAGTCTCCCAGAAGGTCTTGAGTGAAAGCAAGTTTCCATTCTTGACAAGCGCTTCTAACTCAATTTGGAATCCAGTTCAAGCTCATTGTGACCCCGTGCATGGTCACGTCACTAAGCAGTGAGCCATCAGAGCGGTTTCACACACTTGTGTGTGCCAGGCCGTTACCTCACTTTCATTGAGCCAGTGTAGAATTCACTTTTGATACGCGACAATTGTTTGAGTGTTTGGTTTTCTACAAGGTAAGAACAGAGTGCACCGTTCCCAGCGGCACTGCAATGCTAAGTCGATGCGTGGAGAGAAAGGAGCAAGCTCCAAATTTCTGCCCCTCATGCCAAAAATCTGCTTAATATGTAGTCCTCATATAGAGGACATATCAGATATTAAACTGATAAGAACAGATACTACAGATCTTAGCCAAAAGGCCGAGAGCGATAAGCCCCAAGTGTTGGATGTCACGCCAAGCTCTTGGCACAAATCTCACTTGTTGTGGTACCCGTTCGTAGGTGTGCATAACAATGGCTGCTGCTTATCACCTCCGCCCAAGCTCTCCTTTGTGGCGCTTGATTTCTGACCTAGACAGCTCTTTGACTTTTCACAATTTCATAAGGCTCAGCCATACAGCAAAGCCTGCCAAAAATATATTCAACTCATGTTTGTTCCTCTCCCGGAAGTCTTTAGTAAGGCGAAAGACTTGTGCGTTATGAAGAGAAACCAGAGTCAGCATGGCCCTCTGTTGGAGAGCAGCAGAGGAGCCTCTCGGTCTGATCACCACCTTCACGGTAGGCCTCTCTTTGCTTTCCATGTGCAGATCCCAGTATGCAACATTCCCAACCCGCCCCCATCTGCCAACCAAAATTATACACGTCTTTATTACCTCCTGCCCTGACTACTGTGATTGGCTTTTAAGCCTGCCTAAACAATACATCCCTGAACCACTTACATTCGCTCCAAAATGCTGACTCTGGTTTCTCACCAAGTCTCCCAGAAGGTCTTGAGTGAAAGCAAGTTTCCATTCTTGACAAACGCTTCTAACTCAATTTGGAATCCAGTTCAAGCTCATTGTGACCCGTGCATGGTCCGTCACTAAGCAGTGAGCCATCAGAGCGGTTTCACACACTTGTGTGTGCCAGGCCGTTACCTCAGTTTCATTGAGCCAGTGTAGAATTCACTTTTGATACGCGACAATTGTTTGAGTGTTTGGTTTTCTACAAGGTAAGAACAGAGTGCACCGTTCCCAAGCGGCACTGCAATGCTAGGTCGATGCGTGGAGAGAAAGGAGCAAGCTCAGAATTTCTGCCCCTCATGCCAAAAATCTGCTTAATATGTAGTCCTCATATAGAGGACATATCAGATATTAAACTGATAAGAACAGATACTACACTTGATCTTGGCCAAAGGCCGAAGCGATAAGCCCCAAGTGTTGGATGTCACGCAAGCTCTTGGCACAAATCTCACTTGTTGTGGTACCCCGTTCGTAGGTGTGCATAACAATGGCTGCTGCCTATCACCTCCGCCCAAGCTCTCCTTTGTGGCGCTTGATTTCTGACCTAGACAGCTCTTTGACTTTTCACAATTTCATAAGGCAAGCCATACAGCAAAGCCTGCAAAATATATTCAACTCATGTTTGTTCCTCTCCACGGAAGTCTTTAGTAAAGGCGAAAGACTTGCGTTAAGAAGAACCAGAGTCAGCATGGCCCTCTGTTGGAGAGCAGCAGAGGAGCCTCTCGGTCTGATCACCACCTTCCACGGTAGGCCTCTCTTTGCTTTCACATGTCAGATCCCAGTATGCAACATTCCCAACCCGCCCCCATCTGCCAACCAAAATTATACACGTCTTTATTACCTCCTGCCCTGACTACTGTGATTGGCTTTTAAGCCTGCCTAAGCAATACATCCCTGAACCACTTACATTCGCTCCAAAATGCTGACTCTGGTTTCTCACCAAGTCTCCCAGAGGTCTTGGTGAAAGCAAGTTTCCATTCTTGACAAGCGCTTCTAACTCAATTTGGAATCCAGTTCAAGCTCATTGTGACCCGTGCATAGTCACGTCACTAAACAGTGAGCCATCAGAGCGGTTTCACACACTTGTGTGTGCCAGGCCGTTACCTCAGTTTCATTGAGCCAGTGTAGAATTCACTTTTGATACGCGACAATTGTTTGAGTGTTTGGTTTTCTACAAGGTAAGAACAGAGTGCACCGTTCCCAGCGGCACTGCAATGCTAGGTCGATGCGTGGAGAGAAAGGAGCAAGCTCAAATTTCTGCCCCTCATGCCAAAAATCTGCTTAATATGTAGTCCTCATATAGAGGACATATCAGATATTAAACTGATAAGAACAGATACTACTTGATCTTAGCCAAAGGCCGAGGCGATAAGCCCCAAGTGTTGGATGTCCACGCCAAGCTCTTGGCACAAATCTCACTTGTTGTGGTACCCGTTCGTAGGTGTGCATAACAATGGCTGCTGCTTATCACCTCCGCCAAGCTCTCCTTTGTGGCGCTTGATTTCCTGACCTAGACAGCTCTTTGACTTTTCACAATTTCATAAGGCTCAGCCATACAGCAAAGCCTGCCAAAATATATTCAACTCATGTTTGTTCCTCTCCCGAAGAGTCTTTAGTAAAGGCGAAGACTTGTGCGTTATGAAAGAAACCAGAGTCAGCATGGCCCTCTGTTGGAGAGCAGCAGAGGAGCCTCTCGGTCTGATCACCACCTTCACGGTAGGCCTCTCTTTGCTTTCCATGTCAGATCCCAGTATGCAACATTCCCAACCGCCCCCCCATCTGCCAGCCAAATTTAATACGTCTTTATTACCTCCTGCCCTGACTACTGTGATTGGCTTTTAAGCCTGCCTAAGCAATACATCCTGAACCACTTACATTCGCTCCAAAATGTTGACTCTGGTTTCTCACCAAGTCTCCCAGAAGGGTCTTGAGTGAAAGCAAGTTTCCATTCTTGACAAACGCTTCTAACTCAATTTGGAATCCAGTTCAAGCTCATTGTGACCCGTGCATGGTCACGTCACTAAGCAGTGAGCCATCAGAGCGGTTTCACACACTTGTGTGTGCCAGGCCGTTACCTCAGTTTCATTGAGCCAGTGTAGAATTCACTTTTGATACGCGACAATTGTTTGAGTGTTTGGTTTTCTACAAGGTAAGAACAGAGTGCACCGTTCCCAGCGGCACTGCAATGCTAGGTCGATGCGTGGAGAGAAAGGACAAGCTCCAAATTTCTGCCCCTCATGCCAAAAATCTGCTTAATATGTAGTCCTCATATAGAGGACATATCAGATATTAAACTGATAAGAACAGATACTACACTTGATCTTAGCCAAAAGGCCGAGAAGCGATAAGCCCCAAGTGTTGGATGTCACGCCAAGCTCTTGGCACAAATCTCACTTGTTGTGGTACCGTTTGTGGAGTGCATAACAATGGCTGCTGCTTATCACCTCCGCCCAAGCTCTCCTTTGTGGCGCTTGATTTCTGACCTAGACAGCTCTTTGACTTTTCACAATTTCATAAGGCTCAGCCATACAGCAAAGCCTGCCAAAATATATTCAACTCATGTTTGTTCCTCTCACGGAGTCTTTAGTAAAGCGAAAGACTTGTGCGTTATGAAGAAACCAGAGTCAGCATGGCCCTCTGTTGGAGAGCAGCAGAGGAGCCTCTGATCTGTCACCACCTTCACGGTAGGCCTCTCTTTGCTTTCCATGTCAGATCCCAGTATGCAACATTCCCAACCCGCCCCCATCTGCCAACCAAAATTATACACGTCTTTATTACCTCCTGCCCTGACTACTGTGATTGGCTTTTAAGCCTGCCTAAGCAATACATCCCTGAACCACTTACATTCGCTCCAAAATGCTGACTCTGGTTTCTCACCAAGTCTCCCAGAAGGTCTTGAGTGAAAGCAAGTTTCCATTCTTGACAAACGCTTCTAACTCAATTTGGAATCCAGTTCAAGCTCATTGTGACCCCTGCATGGTCACGTCACTAAGCAGTGAGCCATCAGAGCGGTTTCACACACTTGTGTGTGCCAGGCCGTTACCTCAGTTTCATTGAGCCAGTGTAGAATTCACTTTTGATACGCGACAATTGTTTTAGTGTTTGGTTTTCTACAAGGTAAGAACAGAGTGCACCGTTCCCACTGCACTGCAATGCTAGGTCGATGCGTGGAGAGAAAGGCAAGCTCCAAATTTCTGCCCCTCATGCCAAAAATCTGCTTAATATGTAGTCCTCATATAGAGGACATATCAGATATTAAACTGATAAGAACAGATACTACACTTGATCTTAGCCAAAGGCCGAGCGATAAGCCCAAGTGTTGGATGTCACGCCAGCTCTTGGCACAAATCTCACTTGTTGTGGTACCCGTTCGTAGGTGTGCATAACAATGGCTGCTGCTTATCACCTCCGCCCAAGCTCTCCTTTGTGGCGCTTGATTTCTGACCTAGACAGCTCTTTGACTTTTCACAATTTCATAAGGCTCAGCCATACAGCAAAGCCTGCCAAAAATATATTCAACTCATGTTTGTTTCTCTCCAGGAAGTCTTTAGTAAAGGCGAAAGACTTGTGCGTTATGAAGAAAACCAGAGTCAGCATGGCCCTCTGTTGGAGAGCAGCAGAGGAGCCTCTCGGTCACAGTCACCACCTTCACGGTAGGCCTCTCTTTGCTTTCCGCATGTCAGATCCCAGTATGCAACATTCCCAACCCGCCTATCTGCCAACCAAAATTATACACGTCTTTATTACCTCCTGCCCTGACTACTGTGATTGGCTTTTAAGCCTGCCTAAGCAATACATCCCTGAACCACTTACATTCGCTCCAAAATGCTGACTCTGGTTTCTCACCAAGTCTCCCAGAAGGTCTTGAGTGAAAGCAAGTTTCCATTCTTGACAAACGCTTCTAACTCAATTTGGAATCCAGTTCAAGCTCATTGTGACCCCGTGCATGGTCACGTCACTAAGCAGTGAGCCATCAGAGCGGTTTCACACACTTGTGCCAGGCCGGTTACCTCAGTTTCATTGAGCCAGTGTAGAATTCACTTTTGATCCGCGACAATTGTTTGAGTGTTTGGTTTCTACAAGGTAAGAACAGAGTGCACCGTTCCAGCGGCACTGCAATGCTAGGTCGATGCGTGGAGAGAAAGAAGCAAGCTCCAAATTTCTGCCCCTCATGCCAAAATCTGCTTAATATGTAGTCCTCATATAGAGGACATATCAGATATTAAACTGATAAGAACAGATACTACATTGATCTTAGCCAAAGGCCGAGGCGATAAGCCCCAAGTGTTGGATGTCCACGCCAAGCTCTTGGCACAAATCTCACTTGTTGTGGTACCCGTTCGTAGGTGTGCATAACAATGGCTGCTGCCACTTTTCACCTCCGCCCAAGCTCTCCTTTGTGGCGCTTGATTTCCTGACCTAGACAGCTCTTTGACTTTTCACAATTTCATAAGGCTCAGCCATACAGCAAAGCCTGCCAAAAATATATTCAACTCATGTTTGTTTTCCTCTCCACGGAAGTCTTTAGTAAAGGCGAAAGACTTGCGTTATGAAGAAACCAGAGTCAGCATGGCCCTCTGTTGGAGCAGCAGAGAGAGCCTCTCGGTCAGAGTCACCACCTTCACGGTGGGCCTCTCTTTGCTTTCCGCATGTCAGATCCCAGTATGCAACATTCCCAACCCCCCCCCATCTGCCAACCAAAATTATACACGTCTTTATTACCTCCTGCCCTGACTACTGTGATTGGCTTTTAAGCCTGCCTAAGCAATACATCCTGAACCACTTACATTCGCTCCAAAATGCTGACTCTGGTTTCTCACCAAGTCTCCCAGAAGGTCTTGAGTGAAAGCAAGTTTCCATTCTTGACAAACGCTTCTAACTCAATTTGGAATCCAGTTCAAGCTCATTGTGACCCCGTGCATGGTCACGTCACTAAAGCAGTGAGCCATCAGAGCGGTTTCACACACTTGTGTGTGCCAGGCCGTTACCTCAGTTTCATTGAGCCAGTGTAGAATTCACTTTTGATACGCGACAATTGTTTGAGTGTTTGGTTTTCTACAAGGTAAGAACAGAGTGCACCGTTCCCAGCGGCACTGCAATGCTAGGTCGATGCGTGGAAGAAAGGAGCAAGCTCCAAATTTCTGCCCTCATGCCAAAATCTGTAATATGTAGTCCTCATATAGAGGACATATCAGATATTAAACTGATAAGAACAGATACTACACTTGATCTTAGCCAAAGGCCGAGGCGATAAGCCCCAAGTGTTGGATGTCACGCCAAGCTCTTGGCACAAATCTCACTTGTTGTGGTACCCGTTCGTAGGTGTGCATAACAATGGCTGCTGCTTATCACCTCCGCCCAAGCTCTCCTTTGTGGCGCTTGATTTCTGACCTAGACAGCTCTTTGACTTTTCACAATTTCATGGAAAGGCTCAGCCATACAGCAAAGCCTGCCAAAAATATATTCA
>NC_061492.1:27039572-27051858 GCF_022539355.2 Hippoglossus stenolepis
AAAGACTTGTGCGTTATGAAGAGAAACCAGAGTCAGCATGGCCCTCTGTTGGAGAGCAGCAGAGGAGCCTCTCGGTCTGAGTCACCACCTTCACGGTAGGCCTCTCTTTGCTTTCCGCATGTCAGATCCCAGTATGCAACATTCCCAACCCGCCCCATCTGCCGCTACCCAAATTATACACGTCTTTATTACCTCCTGCCCTGACTACTGTGATTGGCTTTTAAGCCTGCCTAAGCAATACATCCCTGAACCACTTACATTCGCTCCAAAATGCTGACTCTGGTTTCTCACCAGTCTCCCAGAAGGTCTTGAGTGAAAGCAAGTTTCCATTCTTGACAAACGCTTCTAACTCAATTTGGAATCCAGTTCAAGCTCATTGTGACCCGTGCATGGTCACGTCACTAAGCAGTGAGCCATCAGAGCGGTTTCACACACTTGTGTGCCAGCCGTTACCTCAGTTTCATTGAGCCAGTGTAGAATTCACTTTTGATACGCGACAATTGTTTCAGTGTTTGGTTTTCTACAAGGTAAGAACAGAGTGCACCGTTCCCAGTGGCACTGCAATGCTAGGTCGATGCGTGGAGAGAAAGGAGCAAGCTCCAAATTTCTGCCCCTCATGCCAAAAATCTGCTTAATATGTAGTCCTCATATAGAGAACATATCAGATATTAAACTGATAAGAACAGATACTACACTTGATCTTAGCCAAAAGGCCGAGAAGCGATAAGCCCCAAGTATTGGATGTCCACGCCAAGCTCTTGGCACAAATCTCACTTGTTGTGGTACCCCGTTCGTAGGTGTGCATAACAATGGCTGCTGCTTATCACCTCCGCCCAAGCTCTCCTTTGTGGCGCTTGATTTCTGACCTAGACAGCTCTTTGACTTTTCACAATTTCATAAGGCTCAGCCATACAGCAAAGCCTGCCAAAATATATTCAACTCATGTTTGTTCTCTCCCACGGAAGTCTTTAGTAAAGGCGAAAGACTTGTGCGTTATGAAGAGAAACCAGAGTCAGCATGGCCCTCTGTTGGAGAGCAGCAGAGGAGCCTCTCAGTCTGATCACCACCTTCACGGTAGGCCTCTCTTTGCTTTCCGCATGTCAGATCCCAGTATGCAACATTCCCAACCCGCCCCCATCTGCCAACCAAAATTATACACGTCTTTATTACCTCCTGCCCTGACTACTGTGATTGGCTTTTAAGCCTGCCTAAGCAATACATCCCTGAACCACTTACATTCGCTCCAAAATGCTGACTCTGGTTTCTCACCAAGTCTCCCAGAAGGTCTTGAGTGAAAGCAAGTTTCCATTCTTGACAAACGCTTCTAACTCAATTTGGAATCCAGTTCAAGCTCATTGTGACCCGTGCAATGGTCACGTCACTAAGCAGTGAGCCATCAGAGCGGTTTCACACACTTGTGTGTGCCAGGCCGTTACCTCAGTTTCATTGAGCCAGTGTAGAATTCACTTTTGATACGCGACAATTGTTTTAGTGTTTGGTTTTCTACAAGGTAAGAACAGAGTGCACCGTTCCCAGCGGCACTGCAATGCTAGGTCGATGCGTGGAGAGAAAGGAGCAAGCTCCAAATTTCTGCCCCTCATGCCAAAAATCTGCTTAATATGTAGTCCTCATATAGAGGACATATCAGATATTAAACTGATAAGAACAGATACTACACTTGATCTTAGCCAAAGGCCGAGCGATAAGCCCCAAGTGTTGGATGTCCACGCCAAGCTCTTGGCACAAATCTCACTTGTTGTGGTACCCGTTCGTAGGTGTGCATAACAATGGCTGCTGCTTATCACCTCCGCCCAAGCTCTCCTTTGTGGCGCTTGATTTCTGACCTAGACAGCTCTTTGACTTTTCACAATTTCATAAGGCTCAGCCATACAGCAAGCCTGCCAAAATATATTCAACTCATGTTTGTTCCTCTCCACGAAAGTCTTTAGTAAAGGCGAAAGACTTGTGCGTTATGAAGAGAAACCAGAGTCAGCATGACCCTCTGTTGGAGAGCAGCAGAGGAGCCTCTCGGTCACAGTCACCACCTTCACGGTAGGCCTCTCTTTGCTTTCCGCATGTCAGATCCCAGTATGCAACATTCCCAACCCGCCCCCATCTGCCAACCAAAATTATACACTCTTTATTACCTCCTGCCCTGACTACTGTGATTGGCTTTTAAGCCTGCCTAAGCAATACATCCTGAACCACTTACATTCGCTCCAAAATGCTGACTCTGGTTTCTCACCAAGTCTCCCAGAGGTCTTGAGTGAAAGCAAGTTTCCATTCTTGACAAACGCTTCTAACTCAATTTGGAATCCAGTTCAAGCTCATTGTGACCCCGTGCATGGTCACGTCACTAAGCAGTGAGCCATCAGAGCGGTTTCACACACTTGTTGTGCTAGGCCGTTACCTCAGTTTCATTGAGCCAGTGTAGAACTCACTTTTGATATGCGACAATTGTTTGAGTGTTTGGTTTTCTACAAGGTAAGAACAGAGTGCACCGTTCCCAGCAGCACTGCAATGCTAGGTCGATGCGTGGAGAGAAAGAACCAAGCTCCAAATTACTGCCCCTCATGCCAAAAATCTGCTTAATATGTAGTCCTCATATAGAGGACATATCAGATATTAAACTGATAAGAACAGATACTACACTTGATCTTAGCCAAAAGGCCGAGGCGATAAGCCCAAGTGTTGGATGTCCACGTAAAGCTCTTGGCACAAATCTCACTTGTTGTGGTACCCCGTTCGTAGGTGTGCATAACAATGGCTGCTGCTTATCACCTCCGCCCAAGCTCTCCTTTGTGGCGCTTGATTTCCTGACCTAGACAGCTCTTTGACTTTTCACAATTTCATAAGGCTCAGCCATACAGCAAAGCCTGCCAAAATATATTCAACTCATGTTTGTTCCTCTCCACGGAAGTCTTTAGTAAAGGCGAAAGACTTGTGCGTTATGAAGAGAAACCAGAGTCAGCATGACCCTCTGTTGGAGAGCAGCAGAGGAGCCTCTCGGTCACAGTCACCACCTTCACGGTAGGCCTCTCTTTGCTTTCCGCATGTCAGATCCCAGTATGCAACATTCCCAACCCGCCCCCATCTGCCAACCAAATTATACACGTCTTTATTACCTCCTGCCCTGACTACTGTGATTGGCTTTTAAGCCTGCCTAAACAATACATCCCTGAACCACTTACATTCGCTCCAAAATGCTGACTCTGGTTTCTCACCAAGTCTCCCAGAAGGTCTTGAGTGAAAGCAAGTTTCCATTCTTGACAAACGCTTCTAACTCAATTTGGAATCCAGTTCAAGCTCATTGTGACCCGTGCATGGTCACGTCACTAAGCAGTGAGCCATCAGAGCGGTTTCACACACTTGTGTGTCTAGGCCGTTACCTCAGTTTCATTGAGCCAGTGTAGAATTCACTTTGATATGCGACAATTGTTTGAGTGTTTGGTTTTCTACAAGGTAAGAACAGAGTGCACCGTTCCCAGCAGCACTGCAATGCTAGGTCGATGCGTGGAGAGAAAGGAGCAAGCTCCAAATTACTGCCCCTCATGCCAAAAATCTGCTTAATATGTAGTCCTCATATAGAGGACATATCAGATATTAAACTGATAAGAACAGATACTACACTTGATCTTAGCCAAAAGGCCGAGCGATAAGCCCCAAGTGTTGGATGTCCACGCCAAGCTCTTGGCACAAATCTCACTTGTTGTGGTACCCGTTCGTAGGTGTGCATAACAATGGCTGCTGCTTATCACCTCCGCCCAAGCTCTCCTTTGTGGCGCTTGATTTCTGACCTAGACAGCTCTTTGACTTTTCACAATTTCATAAGGCTCAGCCATACAGCAAAGCCTGCCAAAAATATATTCAACTCATGTTTGTTCCTCTCCACGGAAGTCTTTAGTAAAGGCGAAAGACTTGTGCGTTATGAAGAGAAACCAGAGTCAGCATGGCCCTCTGTTGGAGAGCAGCAGAGGAGCCTCTCGGTCATGGTCACCACCTTCACGGTAGGCCTCTCTTTGCTTTCCATGTCAGATCCCAGTATGCAACATTCCCAACCCGCCCCCATCTGCCAACCAAAATTATACACGTCTTTATTACCTCCTGCCCTGACTACTGTGATTGGCTTTTAAGCCTGCCTAAGCAATACATCCCTGAACCACTTACATTCGCTCCAAAATGCTGACTCTGGTTTCTCACCAAGTCTCCCAGAAGGTCTTGAGTGAAAGCAAGTTTCCATTCTTGACAAACGCTTCTAACTCAATTTGGAATCCAGTTCAAGCTCATTGTGACCCGTGCATGGTCACGTCACTAGCAGTGAGCCATCAGAGCGGTTTCACACACTTGTGTGTGCCAGGCCGTTACCTCACTTTCATTGAGCCAGTGTAGAATTCACTTTTGATACGCGACAATTGTTTGAGTGTTTGGTTTTCTACAAGGTAAGAACAGAGTGCACCGTTCCCAGCGACACTGCAATGCTAGGTCGATGCGTGGAAAGAAAGGAGCAAGCTCCAATTTCTGCCCCTCATGCCAAAAATCTGCTTAATATGTAGTCCTCATATGAGGACATATCAGATATTAAACTGATAAGAACAGATACTACACTTGATCTTAGCCAAAAGGCCGAAAGATAAGCCCCAAGTGTTGGATGTCCACGCCAAGCTCTTGGCACAAATCTCACTTGTTGTGGTACCCCGTTCGTAGGTGTGCATAACAATGGCTGCTGCTTATCACCTCCGCCCAAGCTCTCCTTTGTGGCGCTTGATTTCTGACCTAGACAGCTCTTTGACTTTTCACAATTTCATAAGGCTCAGCCATACAGCAAAGCCTGCCAAAAATATATTCAACTCATGTTTGTTCCTCTCCACGGAAGTCTTTAGTAAAAGGCGAAAGACTTGTGCGTTATGAAGAGAAACCAGAGTCAGCATGGCCCTCTGTTGGAGAGCAGCAGAGGAGCCTCTCGGTCACAGTCACCACCTTCACGGTAGGCCTCTCTTTGCTTTCCGCATGTCAGATCCCAGTATGCAACATTCCCGACCCGCCCCATCTGCCAACCAAAATTATACACGTCTTTATTACCTCCTGCCCTGACTACTGTGATTGGCTTTTAAGCCTGCCTAAGCAATACATCCCTGAACCACTTACATTCGCTCCAAAATGCTGACTCTGGTTTCTCACCAAGTCTCCCAGAAGGTCTTGAGTGAAAGCAAGTTTCCATTCTTGACAAACGCTTCTAACTCAATTTGGAATCCAGTTCAAGCTCATTGTGACCCCGTGCATGGTCACGTCACTAAGCAGTGAGCCATCAGAGCGGTTTCACACACTTGTGTGTGCCAGGCCGTTACCTCAGTTTCATTGAGCCAGTGTAGAATTCACTTTTGATACGCGACAATTGTTTGAGTGTTTGGTTTTCTACAAGGTAAGAACAGAGTGCACCGTTCCCAGCGGCACTGCAATGCTAGGTCGATGCGTGGAGAGAAAGAGAAGCTCCAAATTACTGCCCTCATGCCAAAAATCTGCTTAATATGTAGTCCTCATATAGAGGACATATCAGATATTAAACTGATAAGAACAGATACTACACTTGATCTTAGCCAAAAGGCCGAGAAGCGATAAGCCCCAAGTGTTGGATGTCCACGCCAAGCTCTTGGCACAAATCTCACTTGTTGTGGTACCCCGTTCGTAGGTGTGCATAACAATGGCTGCTGCTTATCACCTCCGCCCAAGCTCTCCTTTGTGGCGCTTGATTTCTGACCTAGACAGCTCTTTGACTTTTCACAATTTCATAAGGCTCAGCCATACAGCAAAGCCTGCCAAAAATATATTCAACTCATGTTTGTTCCTCTCCATGGAAGTCTTTAGTAAAGGCGAAAGACTTGTGCGTTATGAAGAGAAACCAAGTCAGCATGGCCCTCTGTTGGAGAGCAGCAGAGGAGCCTCTCGGTCTGGTCACCACCTTCACGGTAGGCCTCTCTTTGCTTTCCGCATGTCAGATCCCAGTATGCAACATTCCCAACCCGCCCCCATCTGCCAACCAAAATTATACACGTCTTTATTACCTCCTGCCCTGACTACTGTGATTGGCTTTTAAGCCTGCCTAAGCAATACATCCCTGAACCACTTACATTCGCTCCAAAATGCTGACTCTGGTTTCTCACCAAGTCTCCCAGAAGGTCTTGAGTGAAAGCAAGTTTCCATTCTTGACAAACGCTTCTAACTCAATTTGGAATCCAGTTCAAGCTCATTGTGACCCCGTGCATGGTCACGTCACAAAGCAGTGAGCCATCAGAGCGGTTTCACACACTTGTGTGTGCCAGGCCGTTACCTCAGTTTCATTGAGCCAGTGTAGAATTCACTTTTGATACGCGACAATTGTTTGAGTGTTTGGTTTTCTACAAGGTAAGAACAAGGTGCACCGTTCCCAGCGGCACTGCAATGCTAGGTCGATGCGTGGAGAGAAAGGAGCAAGCTCCAAATTACTGCCCCTCATGCCAAAAATCTGCTAATATGTAGTCCTCATATAGAGGACATATCAGATATTAAACTGATAAGAACAGATACTACACTTGATCTTAGCCAAAAGGCCGAGGCGATAAGCCCCAAGTGTTGGATGTCCATAAGCTCTTGGCACAAATCTCACTTGTTGTGGTACCCCGTTCGTAGGTGTGCATAACAATGGCTGCTGCTTATCACCTCCGCCCAAGCTCTCCTTTGTGGCGCTTGATTTCTGACCTAGACAGCTCATTGACTTTTCACAATTTCATAAGGCTCAGCCATACAGCAAAGCCTGCCAAAAATATATTCAACTCATGTTTGTTCCTCTCCACGGAAGTCTTTAGTAAAAGGCGAAAGACTTGTGCGTTATGAAGAGAAACCAGAGTCAGCATGGCCCTCTGTTGGAGAGCAGCAGAGGGCCTCTCGGTCCAGGTCACCACCTTCACGGTAGGCCTCTCTTTGCTTTCCGCATGTCAGATCCCAGTATGCAACATTCCCAACCCGCCCCCATCTGCCAACCAAAATTATACACGTCTTTATTACCTCCTGCCCTGACTACTGTGATTGGCTTTTAAGCCTGCCTAAGCAATACATCCCTGAACCACTTACATTCGCTCCAAAATGCTGACTCTGGTTTCTCACCAAGTCTCCCAGAAGGTCTTGAGTGAAAGCAAGTTTCCATTCTTGACAAACGCTTCTAACTCAATTTGGAATCCAGTTCAAGCTCATTGTGACCCCGTGCATGGTCACGTCACTAAGCAGTGAGCCATCAGAGCGGTTTCACACACTTGTGTGTGCCAGGCCGTTACCTCAGTTTCATTGAGCCAGTGTAGAATTCACTTTTGATACGCGACAATTGTTTGAGTGTTTGGTTTTCTACAAGGTAAGAACAGAGTGCACCGTTCCCAGCGGCACTGCAATGCTAGGTCGATGCGTGGAGAGAAAGGAGCAAGCTCCAAATTACTGCCCCTCATGCCAAAAATCTGCTTAATATGTAGTCCTCATATAGAGGACATATCAGATATTAAACTGATAAGAACAGATACTACACTTGATCTTAGCCAAAAGGCCGAGAAGCGATAAGCCCCAAGTGTTGGATGTCCACGCCAAGCTCTTGGCACAAATCTCACTTGTTGTGGTACCCGTTCGTAGGTGTGCATAACAATGGCTGCTGCTTATCACCTCCGCCCAAGCTCTCCTTTGTGGCGCTTGATTTCTGACCTAGACAGCTCTTTGACTTTTCACAATTTCATAAGGCTCAGCCATACAGCAAAGCCTGCCAAAATATATTCAACTCATGTTTGTTCCTCTCACGGAAGTCTTTAGTAAAGGCGAAAGACTTGTGCGTTATGAAGAGAAACCAGAGTCAGCATGGCCCTCTGTTGGAGAGCAGCAGAGGAGCCTCTCGGTCTGATCACCACCTTCAGGTAGGCCTCTCTTTGCTTTCCGCATGTCAGATCCCAGTATGCAACATTCCCAACCCGCCCCCATCTGCCAACAAAATTATACACGTCTTTATTACCTCCTGCCCTGACTACTGTGATTGGCTTTTAAGCCTGCCTAAGCAATACATCCCTGAACCACTTACATTCGCTCCAAAATGCTGACTCTGGTTTCTCACCAAGTCTCCCAGAAGGTCTTGAGTGAAAGCAAGTTTCCATTCTTGACAAACGCTTCTAACTCAATTTGGAATCCAGTTCAAGCTCATTGTGACCCGTGCATGGTCACGTCACTAAGCAGTGAGCCATCAGAGCGGTTTCACACACTTGTGTGTGCCAGGCCGTTACCTCAGTTTCATTGAGCCAGTGTAGAATTCACTTTTGATACGCGACAATTGTTTGAGTGTTTGGTTTTCTACAAGGTAAGAACAGAGTGCACCGTTCCCGGCACTGCAATGCTAGGTCGATGCGTGGAGAGAAAGGAGCAAGCTCCAAATTACTGCCCTCATGCCAAAATCTGCTTAATATGTAGTCCTCATATAGGGACATATCAGATATTAAACTGATAAGAACAGATACTACACTTGATCTTAGCCAAAGGCCGAGGCGATAAGCCCCAAGTGTTGGATGTCACTCCAAGCTCTTGGCACAAATCTCACTTGTTGTGGTACCCGTTCGTAGGTGTGCATAACAATGGCTGCTGCTTATCACCTCCGCCCAAGCTCTCCTTTGTGGCGCTTGATTTCTGACCTAGACAGCTCTTTGACTTTTCACAATTTCATAAGGCTCAGCCATACAGCAAAGCCTGCCAAAATATATTCAACTCATGTTTGTTCCTCTGGAAGTCTTTAGTAAAGGCGAAAGACTTGTGCGTTATGAAGAGAAACCAAGTCAGCATGGCCCTCTGTTGGAGAGCAGCAGAGGAGCCTCTCGGTCTCATCACCACCTTCACGGTAGGCCTCTCTTTGCTTTCCGCATGTCAGATCCCAGTATGCAACATTCCCAACCCGCCCCCATCTGCCAACCAAAATTATACACGTCTTTATTACCTCCTGCCCTGACTACTGTGATTGGCTTTTAAGCCTGCCTAAGCAATACATCCCTGAACCACTTACATTCGCTCCAAAATGCTGACTCTGGTTTCTCACCAAGTCTCCCAGAAGGTCTTGAGTGAAAGCAAGTTTCCATTCTTGACAAACGCTTCTAACTCAATTTGGAATCCAGTTCAAGCTCATTTGTCCCCGTGCATGGTCACGTCACTAAGCAGGTGAGCCATCAGAGCGGTTTCACACACTTGTGTGTGCCAGGCCGTTACCTCAGTTTCATTGAGCCAGTGTAGAATTCACTTTTGATACGCGACAATTGTTTGAGTGTTTGGTTTTCTACAAGGTAAGAACAGAGTGCACGTTCCCAGCGGCACTGCAATGCTAGGTCGAGCGTGGAGAGAAAGGAGCAAGCTCCAAATTACTGCCCTCATGCCAAAAATCTGCTTAATATGTAGTCCTCATATAGAGGACATATCAGATATTAAACTGATAAGAACAGATACTACACTTGATCTTAGCCAAAAGGCCGAGGCGATAAGCCCCAAGTGTTGGATGTCCACGCCAAGCTCTTGGCACAAATCTCACTTGTTGTGGTACCCGTTCGTAGGTGTGCATAACAATGGCTGCTGCTTATCACCTCCGCTCAAGCTCTCCTTTGTGGCGCTTGATTTCTGACCTAGACAGCTCTTTGACTTTTCACAATTTCATAAGGCTCAGCCATACAGCAAAGCCTGCAAAAATATATTCAACTCATGTTTGTTCCTCTCACGGAAGTCTTTAGTAAAGGCGAAAGACTTGTGCGTTATGAAAACCAGAGTCAGCATGGCCCTCTGTTGGAGAGCAGCAGAGGACCTCTCGGTCTGAGTCACCACCTTCACGGTAGGCCTCTCTTTGCTTTCATGTCAGATCCCAGTATGCAACATTCCCAACCCGCCCCCATCTGCCAACCAAAATTATACACGTCTTTATTACCTCCTGCCCTGACTACTGTGATTGGCTTTTAAGCCTGCCTAAGCAATACATCCCTGAACCACTTACATTCGCTCCAAAATGCTGACTCTGGTTTCTCACCAAGTCTCCCAGAAGGTCTTGAGTGAAAGCAAGTTTCCATTCTTGACAAACGCTTCTAACTCAATTTGGAATCCAGTTCAAGCTCATTGTGACCCCGTGCATGGTCAACGTCACTAAGCAGTGAGCCATCAGAGCGGTTTCACACACTTGTGTGTGCCAGGCCATTACCTCAGTTTCATTGAGCCAGTGTAGAATTCACTTTTGATACGCGACAATTGTTTGAGTGTTTGGTTTTCTACAAGGTAGAACAGAGTGCACCGTTCCCAGCGGCACTGCAATGCTAGGTCGATGCGTGGAGAGAAAGGAGCAAGCTCCAAATTACTGCCCTCATGCCAAAAATCTGCTTAATATGTAGTCCTCATATAGAGGACATATCATATATTAAACTGATAAGAACAGATACTACACTTGATCTTAGTCAAAGGCCGAGAGCGATAAGCCCCAAGTGTTGGATGTCCATCAAGCTCTTGGCACAAATCTCACTTGTTGTGGTACCCGTTCGTAGGTGTGCATAACAATGGCTGCTGCTTATCACCTCCGCCCAAGCTCTCCTTTGTGGCGCTTGATTTCTGACCTAGACAGCTCTTTGACTTTTCACAATTTCATAAGGCTCAGCCATACAGCAAAGCCTGCCAAAATATATTCAACTCATGTTTGTTCCTCTCCACGGAAGTCTTTAGTAAAAGGCGAAAGACTTGTGCGTTATGAAGAGAAACCAGAGTCAGCATGGCCCTCTGTTGGAGAGCAGCAGAGGAGCCTCTCGGTCACAGTCACCACCTTCACGGTAGGCCTCTTTGCTTTCCATGTCAGATCCCAGTATGCAACATTCCCAACCCGGCCCCATCTGCCAACCAAAATTAACACGTCTTTATTACCTCCTGCCCTGACTACTGTGATTGGCTTTTAAGCCTGCCTAAGCAATACATCCCTGAACCACTTACATTCGCTCCAAAATGCTGACTCTGGTTTCTCACCAAGTCTCCCAGAAGGTCTTGAGTGAAAGCAAGTTTCCATTCTTGATAACGCTTCTAACTCAATTTGGAATCCAGTTCAAGCTCATTGTGACCCGTGCATGGTCACGTCACTAAGCAGTGAGCCATCAGAGCGGTTTCACACACTTGTGTGTGCCAGGCCGTTACCTCAGTTTCATTGAGCCAGTGTAGAATTCACTTTTGATATGCGACAATTGTTTTAGTGTTTGGTTTTCTACAAGGTAAGAACAGAGTGCACCGTTCCCAGCGGCACTGCAATGCTAGGTCGATGCGTGGAGAGAAAGGAGCAAGCTCCAAATTTCTGCCCTCATGCCAAAAATCTGCAATTGTAGTCCTCATATAGAGGACATATCAGATATTAAACTGATAAGAACAGATACTACACTTGATCTTAGCCAAAAGGCCGAGAGCGATAAGCCCCAAGTGTTGGATGTCCACGCCAAGCTCTTGGCACAAATCTCACTTGTTGTGGTACCCGTTCGTAGGTGTGCTGACAATGGCTGCTGCTTATCACCTCCGCCCAAGCTCTCCTTTGTGGCGCTTGATTTCTGACCTAGACAGCTCTTTGACTTTTCACAATTTCATAAGGCTCAGCCATACAGCAAAGCCTGCAAAAATATATTCAACTCATGTTTGTTCCTCTCCACGGAAGTCTTTAGTAAAGGCGAAAGACTTGTGCGTTATGAAGAGAAACCAGAGTCAGCATGGCCCTCTGTTGGAGAGCAGCAGAGGAGCCTCTCGGTCACTGTCATCACCACCTTCACGGTAGGCCTCTCTTTGCTTTCCATGTCAGATCCCAGTATGCAACATTCCCAACCCGCCCCATCTGCCAACCAAAATTATACACGTCTTTATTACCTCCTGCCCTGACTACTGTGATTGGCTTTTAAGCCTGCCTAAACAATACATCCCTGAACCACTTACATTCGCTCCAAAATGCTGACTCTGGTTTCTCACCAAGTCTCCCAGAAGGTCTTGAGTGAAAGCAAGTTTCCATTCTTGACAAACGCTTCTAACTCAATTTGGAATCCAGTTCAAGCTCATTGTTGACCCGTGCATGGTCACGTCACTAAGCAGTGAGCCATCAGGCGGTTTCACACACTTGTGTGTGCCAGGCCGTTACCTCAGTTTCATTGAGCCAGTGTAGAATTCACTTTTGATATGCGACAATTGTTTTAGTGTTTGGTTTTCTACAAGGTAAGAACAGAGTGCACCGTTCCCAGCGGCACTGCAATGCTAGGTC
>NC_061492.1:27051958-27071266 GCF_022539355.2 Hippoglossus stenolepis
GTCAGAAATCAAAGCCACAAAGGAGAGCTTGGCGGAGGTGATAAGCAGCAGCCATTGTTATGCACACCCTACGACGGGGTACCACAACAAGTGAGATTTGTGCCAAGAGCTTGGCGTGGACATCCAACACTTGGGGCTTATCGCTACTCGGCCTTTTGGCTAAGATCAAGTGTAGTATCTGTTCTTATCAGTTTAATATCTGATATGTCCTCTATATGAGGACTACATATTAAGCAGATTTTTTGGCATGAGGGCAGAAATTTGGAGCTTGCTCCTTTCTCTCCACGCATCGACCTAGCATTGCAGTGCCGCTGGGAACGGTGCACTCTGTTCTTACCTTGTAGAAAACCAAACACTCAAACAATTGTCGCGTATCAAAAGTGAATTCTACACTGGCTCAATGAAACTGAGGTAACGGCCTGGCACACACAAGTGTGTGGAACCGCTCTGATGGCTCACTGCTTAGTGGTGACCATGCAGGGTCACAATGAGCTTGAACTGGATTCCAAATTGAGTTAGAAGCGTTTGTCAAGAATGAAACTTGCTTTCACTCAAGACCTTCTGGGAGACTTGGTGAGAAACCAGAGTCAGCATTTGGAGCGAATGTAAGTGGTTCAGGGATGTATTGCTTAGGCAGGCTTAAAGCCAATCACAGTAGTCAGGGCAGGAGGTAATAAAGACGTGTATAATTTTGGTTGGCAGATGGGGCGGGTTGGAATGTTGCATGCTGGGATCTGACATGCGGAAAGCAAAGAGGCCTACCGTGAAGGTGGTGACTGTGACCGAGAGGCTCCTCTGCTGCTCTCCAACAGAGGCCATGCTGACTCTGGTTTCTCTTCATAACGCTCAAGTCTTTCGCCTTTTACTAAAGACTTCCGTGGAGAGGAACAAACATGAGTTGAATATATTTTGGCAGGCTTTGCTGTATGGCTGAGCCTTATGAAATTGTGAAAAGTCAAAAGAGCTGTCTAGGTCAGAAATCAAAGCGCCACAAAGGAGAGCTTGGGCGGAGGTGATAAGCAGCAGCCATTGTTATGCACACCTATGAGCAGGGTACCACAACAAGTGAGATTTGTGCCAAGAGCTTGGCGTGGACATCAACACTTGGGGCTTATCGCTTCTCGGCCTTTTGGCTAAGATCAAGTGTAGTATCTGTTCTTATCAGTTTAATATCTGATATGTCCTCTATATGAGGACTACATATTAACAGATTTTTGGCATGAGGGCAGAAATTTGGAGCTTGCTCCTTTCTCTCAACCATCGACCTAGCATTGCAGTGCCGCTGGAGCGGTGCACTCTGTTCTTACCTTGTAGAAAACCAAACACTCAAACAATTGTCGCGTATCAAAGTGAATTCTACACTGGCTCAATGAAACTGAGGCTGACGGCCTGGCACACACAAGTGTGTGAAACCGCTCTGATGGCTCACTGCTTGTGGCGTGACCATGCACGAGGTCACAATGAGCTTGAACTGGATTCCAAATTGAGTTAGAAGCGTTTGTCAAGAATGGAAACTTGCTTTCACTCAAGACCTTCTGGGAGACTTGGTGAGAAACCAGAGTCAGCATTTGGAAGCGAATGTAAGTGGTTCAGGGATGTGCTGTAGGCAGGCTTAAAGCCAATCACAGTAGTCAGGGCAGGAGGTAATAAAGACGTGTATAATTTTGGTTGGCAGATGGGGCGGGTTGGGAATGTTGCATACTGGGATCTGACATGCGGAAAGCAAAGAGAGGCCTACCGTGAAGGTGGTGACTGTGACCGAGAGGCTCCTCTGCTGCTCTCCAACAGAGGGCCATGCTGACTCTGGTTTCTCTTCCTCTGCCTGAAGTCTTTCGCCTTTTACTAAAGACTTCCGTGGAAAGGAACAAACATGAGTTGAATATATTTTTGCCAGGCTTTGCTGTATGGCTGAGCCTTATGAAATTGTGAAAAGTCAAAAGGCTGTCTAGGTCAGAAATCAAGCGCCACAAAGGGAGCTTGGGCGGAGGTGATAAGCAGCAGCCATTGTTATGCACACCTACAGACGGGGTACCACAACAAGTGAGATTTGTGCCAAGAGCTTGGCGTGGACATCAACACTTGGGGCTTATCGCTTCTCGGCCTTTTGGCAGATTGATTGGAGGGGTGGAGACAAAGCAACAAAGAAGGAACACAATCGACACAAGATGACCAAGGACCAGATAAGCCCAAAGAGTTGGGGGTGAGAGGGTACACGATCGCTTCCAGGTGGAACCAGTGGAGGAACTTATGATGTCAGAGACTGGTTCTGCAAAAGGTCATCATGGAACAGCTGAGTCTGAAGGTCGAAGATGTGTGCTGTATCCAGTGGAACCAGCCAGAAAAAGCCTTCGGCGTTACACTGGTAGCGAGATGTGTATTCAAGAGTGGCTGAAGCCTGTAGAAAGGAGGCTGGGAAAGATTCGTGGCCGTTAAGATCCTGAACCTGGACAGACCAAATTTCAGAGCAGTCCCCGGTGCACTTACAACCCCCTTCGTCACGGCCAGGCACTGGCTGCTTTTTTAGGACAGCACGGAGAAGTGGTGACTAGTGCTAGGTATCTAAAAGACACGAGGGATTCTGGTTGGACAGGAAGAAGGCAGTTTCAGGTGCTGCTGAACCCTGGCCCAGAGGTCCTGGAGGACTGAAGCATCCACCGCTCTTTTCAGCCTTGAGTGGGGATCGCGGTTACCTGTTTTCTCCCGGCAACCAGCTTCTGATCGGCGTTGCAGGCAGTGGCCATACAAGAGGCAGGACTGTTCGGAGCCTGCTGCCGAATACCCTGTGGCCAAGGGGCCATGAGGCCAAAGACTGCAGGGCCCAAGGCCTGTCATGGATGTGGGGACTGGGCCATCTGTCGCAACTGCCCTACTTGAAGGAGGACCTTGACGAAGTGGCCAAGTCCACTGGAGGCCGGAAAAAGCCAAGGATCCAGATGGGACCCGTGCCTGAGAATGGCTCAAGCACCAATACAGGCAGAGCCAGCAGCGGATCTTTCTAAGGGAACAGAGGCCCCCTGGAGAAAGGAACAACCGGAAGGCCTTGGGATAGCGAAGCCCAGGTGCCCGTGACAAGCGCAGAGGATTTCCCTCCCCATCAACCCAGGTCCACCCACCTCCAAGGAGTCAAGAAGGGGAGCACGGGAGAGGATGCATGGCTTTCGGAGCGGGAAGACAATTAGAGCGGAGAGAGGAGTAAGGAGGGGGCCATAGTAAAAAATCAAAGGGGAAGGCAGGGCAGAGGACAGGACCAAGAGAAGGAGCTGATGGTGGGATGGATGGGGGTAGGGCAGCAAGAAGGGCTGCAGAGGAGGGAGGACATCAGGAGGCGGGAAGGGGCAGCTTGGGGCTGGGGAGGGTGGAGGGGCTACGGGGCAGAGCGGAGGAGATCCAGGTGATCTGCTCGCCCGTAGGTTTGAGGATTGGAGCTGGGTTACCTCCAGACCTGCTCAATATACCATCCCCTTTGGGGAGGATGCATATGAGGGACCCAACAGGCCATCAACATCGCCTAATCCAGTGCCCTTTTCCTGGAGAGGGAACAGATGGACAGTGAGGACCTCTTCTTGCTGTAGGGAGTTTTTTTAGGTGTTTTGGTACGTAAAGACTTTAAAAATCCACAAATTATAATGACTGCAGTTAAAAATTCTTTCATTAAATGTAAGAGGAATGAGGGCTAGCGGTTAAAGAGGTTGTTTATGATTTTGTGGATAGCTGCATGTACAAATTTGTTTGTGCAGGAGGTTCATTTGCTACGGGACAAGGGGATGTTGCAAAATCATAAACAGCCCTTCTTTTAACCGCGTCTTACGACAATGAAATTTAACTGCAGTCATTATAATTTGTATTTTCAAAAATGCTTCACCATCTCACTTCTGCTCCCTACAGCAGAAAGGAAGATCTCACCTGTCCATCTATTCCCGAAAGGAAGCACTGGATGGCGATGTTGTGGCCTGTTGGAGTGCCTGTGGTCTGGAGAAGTAACTCCGGCTCAACCCAAACTTCGGCGAGCAGATCACCTGGATCTCCTCCGCCACTGCTCCATCGCCTCCGCCTGGCCTGTGTTGCCTTCCCTTCTGATGTCCTCTCCTCTGCGGCTCACTGGCACGCTGCCCTGCCCCCATCCACCATCAGCTCCTTTCTCTTGGTCTGGCTCTACTGCCCATTGCCTTCCCCTTTGATTTTTGCTATGGCCCCACTCACTTCCTCTCTCCCCTTTCAATTGTCTTCCCGCTCATGCGTTTCGATGCCCTTCTTGACAGCGGAGAATGAACTGGATTGATGAGTCCTGCGACAGGCGCAGGCCCCGGTAGCCTTCGGCTGTTCACTTTCTCAGGGGAGCTTCTCTGTTCCCCCTGCTGGCGTCCGTTGCTGTCTGCCTGTTGGTATTGAGCCATTCCTGCTTCTGGATCTTATTTCCGGCTCTCCAGTGGACTTGTACTTCGCGAAGGTCCTCATGCCGATGGGGCAGTGTGACCCGGTCCCCATCCATGACGAGCAGCGGGCCCGATGCGATGGCGCTGACGCATGGCCCCGGCCACGGGTGGCGACGGCGGGCTCCGGAACATTATGTGGCCGGGCTGCCTGCAACGCCGACAGGCGTTTGCGTTGCACCGAGTAAAGCTGGGCAACGCGATCCCCGCAGGCAGATCTCAGAATAAGGTCGAGGTGGCACGGCACCTGGCGTTCTTCCTCGTGTCTTTATGCCTTTAGTCACCGCTATCGTCTTCGACGGCAGCTGATGCTCGGTGATGACCGAAAAGAGATTGCTGGTGTGCCGTGTTTAAGTTGCAGTCTGTCGAAGTTCGAGATCTTGTATTTCCGATATGACCTCCCTTTCTGCGGGCTTCGGCCCTTGAACTCACGCATCTAAACACCAGCGTCCGAGCTTTTCTGGCTGGTTCGCGTCGACAGCTTCGAACTCCGGTGTTCCATGATGACCTTTTGCAGGGCAGTCTCTGGAGAGCATCGCGATTTCTGCTGGTTTCCCGCCTGAAGCGTGTCGTGTACCTCTTTGACGCTGGGCTTGTCTGGTCGCTGATCTTTGTGTCGATGTTCATGTTTGTTAGCTTTGTCTCGATCTCTCCAATCAATCTTAGCAAAAGGCGAAGGCGATAAACGAACGGATATCCACCAAGCTGCTTGGCACAAATCTCGCGGTGCGGTAAACAGGTGGCTGCTATCGCCCAAGCTCAGCGTGACGCTGACACAGGCAATAACGACTTTTCTGTTTCGCAGGCTCGGCCATGCAACGAAGCCTGCTGCATATTCAGCCATGTTTGTTCTCGCGGTCTTTGTGGCCGAGACTTGTGCGTTATGGCGAAGAAGAGTCGCTGGCCGCATCTTGTTATTACTCTCGGTGATGCCACGCTTCTCGTGCGGTATGCAGCATTCCCAACCGACCCCATCTGCCAACCAGAAACCATACTGCGTCTTTATACCTCATGCTGGCTACATGATCTTTAAGCTGCCTCACTCATCCCTGGGCTCCACCCGTCAACTCAGAATGCTGACTCTGGTTTCACCAAATCTCCAGGTCTTCGACAATTTCCATTCTTGACGTCTTCTAATATTTGGAGTCAGTTCAGCGTGTGACCCCGTGCGTAATCGCGTCGCTAAGCGGCGTGATGTGCCGAGCGTTACCTCGGTTTCATTGAGCCAGTGTAGATGCTTTTATTACGCGTTGGTGTTTGAGTGTTTGGTTGGAAATGAAACGATTGCGCGTTCCCAGCGACTTTACAATCTTTTCGATGCGTGGAAAGGAGCAAGCTCCCAAATTACTGCCTCATGCCAAATATCTGCTTAATGTAGTCCTCATGAAGGATATATCAGTATTATTGATAAGGGCTAAAGATACTACATGATCTTGTAAAGGCGAAGGCAAGCCCAGATCAACGGATGTCAACATGGCAGCTGCGGCACAAATCTCTTGTTGTGGTACCCGATTAAAATGGTGTGCACATGGCTGTGGCTGCTGTATCTCACCAAACTCGCTGTGGCGCTTGTTCGACCCAGCTCTTTGACTTTCTGTGCTGCTGAGCTCAGCTCTCAACAAACCTGCCATATTCAGCTCATGTTTGTTCCTCTCCGTCTTTGGTAAGGCGAAGACTTTTGTGGTTATGAAACCAGAGCATGGCCTCTGTTGGAAGGCAGCTGGAAGAGGCCTCTCGATCGCGATCACCTTCACCCGACAGGCTCTTTCGCATGTCAGTCCCGGTATGCAACCCGCAACCAAATTATACTGCGTCTTTATTACCTCCTGCCCTGGCTACTGTGTTGGCAAGCACTGCCTAAGCTGGCCTGAACCGCTGCATTCGCTCAAATGCGACTCTGAGATTTCTCACCAAGTGCAGAAAGTCTTGATGAAGCAGTTTCCGTGGCGACGGCAGCTACAGCTCGAGCCCCGGGGCTCGGTTCAGCTCGTGTGACGATCGTAATCGCGTCGCCAGCGGTGAGCCGTCGTGAGCTGCACGCTTGTGTGCCAGGCGGTTTCGTGAGCCAGTGTGGAAGCCGCACGTCGCGGCCGATTGTTTCGGTGTTTGGTTTTTTTAGTAAACAGAGTGCACCCGTTCCCAACATTTTCTAGTGTTCGATGGTGGAAAAGACAGCTCAAATTTCTGCCCTCATGCCAAATCGCGTGTCCTCATATAGAGAACATATCCGAATAAACTGATAAAGAACAGATGCTACACTTGATCTTGGCAAAAGGCAGAAGCCAATAAGCAAGTAACCGGATGTCCGCCAAGCCTCTTTTTGATCTCGCTTGTTGAAACCGCCCGACCGTCGGTGTGCTGGCTGCTGCTATCGGCAGCTTCTCGCTTTTTGTGGCAGCGATTGACCTGGGCAACTACTGGCTCTGGTTTCATGAACTCCGGCCATGCTAGAAGCCTGCCGCCGGCTCATGTTTGTTCACCTCACGGAAGTCTTTGGTAAGGCGAAGACATTGGTATGAAGAAACCAGGGCATGGCCCTCTGTTGGAGGCGGCGGGAGGGCTATGCCGATCTGAGCCTCTCTTGCTCACATGTCGGATCCCCGGTATGCTTCCCAACCACCATCGGCAAATTATGCACGTCTTGTGGCACAAGCCTGCCTGGCGGCCGTCCCACGAACACTTACATTAAACCAAGCGCGACTGCAATTTCTCTGAAGTGTCTCAGAAGTATGTGGTGGCTGGTTTCCATTCTTGACTGACGCTTCATCGTTGGAGCAGTTCAGCTTCATTGTGACGTTATGTCACGTCGCAAGCAGTCGGCCATCGGCGATTTTTGCTTGTGTCAATAGCAGACATTCACCTCAGCCTCGACCAGGCCGGTGTAGTCGCACGATACCGGCAATTGTTACAGTGTTCGGTTTTCTACAGGTAAGGCGCAGTGCCCGTTCCCAGCGACTGCTAATGCTGGAAGTCGATCAGTGGAGAGAAGAACAGCTCCCTCTGCCCACCATGCCAAATCTGTAATGTAGTCTCATATAGTATTAAACTGACAGAGCAGATACTACATGATCTTAAGGCGGCAATAAGCAAGTGTTAATAATCACGCCAAGCTAACGGCGCAAATCTCCTTGTTCAATGTGCCGTTTGGCCAGGCCAATGCAACAATGGCTGCTGCTCCTCGCCCAAGCTTCCTTTGTGGCGCATTCTGACCTGGGCAACTCTTTGACTTTGCAATTTCATAGGCTCAGCCATACAGCAAGCCTGCTCGGCTCGTAAGCTGTTCCCCTCCCCTTGAAGTCTTTAATGAAAATGAAAGATGCAATGGCGTTATGAAGAGAAACCAGAGTCAGCGTATTTCTGTTGGAGAGCGGCAGAGGAGTACCGGTCACAGTCACCACCTTCCCGCGGTAGGCCTCTTTGCTCGCATCCCATCCCGGTATGCAACATTCCCAACCCGCCCCTCCTGTCACGCGTCTTTATTACCTCTGCCCTGACTTCTGTGATTGGCTTTTTAAGCTTAAGCTGTGCAGACCCTTGCATTAAACTCCGAATGCTGACTGATTTCTCCGCCGTCTCCCGAAGATGGCAGTGAAAACGAGATCATTCTTGACAAACCTTCTGGCTCGGTTTGGGCTGTTCCCGTGCGTCGTCGCTAAGCGGTGAGCTAGCCATGGTTTCGCGTGTGCTGAGCCATTACCCATTGAGCCAGTGTCGTCGCGTCGCGAACAATTTGAGGTGTTCGTTTCTAAGACAGGCTGGCACCGTTCCCGGCGGCTCTTCGTGCGTGAAACGGGCTCCAAATTACTGCCCCTCATGCAAGCTGCAATATGGCGGTCATATGGGTTTGTATCGAATGTTAAGCTGATAAGAACTGAGTACTACGCGATCTTGGCAAAGGCAGGCGATAAGCCCCAAGTAGACGGATGTCCCAGCCAAGCTGGCTTGCAAATGACAATGCCCGACTAATGAGTATTACTGGCTAATGGCTTCTCATGCTTCTCCTTTAATGGCAGCGATTGGGCAACAACGACTTTCACCCAATTTCAAAAGGCTCGGCAAGCCTGCCGTGGCATGTTGTTCTCTCCCTTGAAGTCTTTTAATGGCGGCGACATGGTGTGAAGGCCAGAAGTCGCATGGCCTCTGACGGAAACATGTTGATGCATGAGCACCACCTTCATGACAGGCCTCTTGCTCGCATCGGCATGCATTCCCATCTGCCAACCAGCGTCTTCCTGCTGACTGTGGTGGCTGCCTAAGCAATACATCCCACAGACCACCTTCGCTCCCAAAATGCTCTTTCTCACCAAGTAGAGAAAATGTGAGTGAAAGCAAGTTTCCGTTCTTGACAAGCGCTTCTAACTCAATTTGTGGAATCGGTGCTTCGTGTGACGTGCATGTCGTCCGCTAAGCAGTGAGCCATCGAAGCGATTGACCTCTGCATGGCCGGTGTGATTCGCACGATACGCGACAGTATTTGAGAGTGTTTGGTTTTCTACAGGCAGGGCAGAGTGCACCGTTCCCAGCGACTGTCGTCGTGCGTGAAAAGAAGAACGAAGCTCCAAATTTCTGCCCCTCATGCAAATCTGCTTATATGTAGTCATCATATAGGAGCATATCGAATATTAAGCTGATATTCTGATCTTAGCCAAGGCCGAGAGCGATAAACTGAGGCTGGATATCATATGCAAGCAAAATCTCACTTGTATGTTGCAGTTAAACAGGCTGTGCACATGTGTGGCTGCTGCTCCCTCATGCTCTTTAATGGCGAAGCATTCGACCTGGGTTTCACAATTTCATAGGCTCAGCCATACAACGCAGTCTCGGCTCATGTTGGTTCTCCGCGGAAGTGGCACAGTAAGGCGGGCTGTGCGTTATGAAGAGCCAGGTCGGCATGGCCTCTGTTGGAGAGGCAGAGGAGCCCTGCCGGTCACGATCACCACCTCCTTGATATTCTTGCTTTCGCATGTGCTTGGCTCATCGCATTCCCGACCATACCAACCAAGAGCCATACTGCGTCTTGTTTGACTGTGACACAAGCCTGCCTGGCAATACGTCCTGAACTGCATAAACTCAAATAGCGACTCTGTTTCCAAATCTTCCCAAGTGTGAAGCAAGTTTCCATTCTGTCAATTTGGGAATCGGTTCAGCATTGTGACCCCGTGCATGGTCGCTAAGCAGTGAGCCGTGAGCGGTTTCACACGCTTGTGTGCAGGCGTTTTCAGTTTCGTGAGCGGTGTAAAACCGCTTTTGATACGGCGACAGTATTTGAGGTGTTTGATTTTCTACAGGTAAGAACAGTGCACCGTTCAGTCAATGGCGTGGAGGAAAAGCGAAGCTCAAATTACTACCCATAAAATCTGTAATCGTAGTCTCATATGAAGAGGGTTGTATCGGAGGCTGTTAAACTTTGACAGGGCGAATGCTACGCTTGATCTTGGCCAAAGGCCGAAGGCGGTAAGCCCCAAGTGTTGGATGTCCCGCCAGCTGCGGCACAATCTCCTTGTTGTGGTGCGATTGGTAGGTATTACATAACAATGGCTGCTATCTCGCCAGCTCTCCTTTGTGGCTTGTTGACCCTGGGCAACTCTTTAGCTCTGTCTGAGCTCAGCCATCTAAACCTGCATATTCAATAAATGTTTGTTCCTACTCCGTGGAAGTCTTTGACCAAGGTGGCTGCGTTATGAAGAGGCCAGGAGTCAGCATGTCTCTGGTGGGCCAACAGGTGCAGTCACCTTCCCCAGGCTCTCTTGCTTTCATGTCAGTCCCAGTAGCAAACATTCAACCGCCCATCTGCCAGCAAAATTATATACACGTCTTTGTACACTCCTGCCTGACTTCTGTGAGTGCTTCCAAGCCTGCCCTAAGCAATACGTCCTGAACCCTTGCATTGGCTCCGAGTACGACTCTCCAGTTTCTCGCAAACTGCCAGAAAGATGGCGATGAAAGCAGTTTCCATTCTTGACTGGCAGCTTCTTCAGTTCCAAGCATTGTGACCCCGTGCGTAATCCGTCACTAAGCGTGAGCCGTCAGCGATTTCACGCTTCCGTGTGCCAGACACGTTTTCAGTTTCGACCGAGCCAGTGTGGTCACTTTTGTCTGTGACAGTATTTGGTGTTTATTCTGGTAGAGGCTGGAAGTGCAGACTAGCGGCTACGCAAATCAAATGGAAAAGAAAGAACCCAACTCCCAAGTCTGCCCTCTGAAATCTGCTTAATAGTCACCATATGAAAGGACATATGGTATTAGCTAAACAAACAGATACTACATGATCTGTAAGAAGCAAGCGATAAGCCCAAGTGACGGATGTGCGCCAATCTGGCGGTACCCCTGATAGTGTGTAACAACAAGCTGTCACCTGCCCAAGCTCTCCTTTGTGGCGCTTCTGACCTGGAAACTGTAGGCCTCAGCCCAACCAGCGGCCTGCCAAATATATTCAACTACGTGGCTATTCTCTCCGCCAAATGCTAGTAAAGGCGGGCAATGGTATGAAGAGCCAAGTCGGCATGGCCTCTGTTCGTGGCAGCTCTCTGGTCACCGCACCTTGCTTTCATGTCGAATCCCAGTATGCAGCATTCTAACCGCCCCATGTACGCGTAACGTACACTCACTGCTTTGACTGTGATTGGCTTTAATGGCAACTGTCTGAACCACTTACGTTCGCTCCAAGCTGCTGATTCTGGTTTCTCAATCTCCCAGAGAAAGATGTGATGAAAACGAGTTTCCATTCTTGACAAACGCTTCTGGTGGAATCCAGTTCAAGCTCATTGTGACCCGTGCATGGTCGTCACTGAAGCGATGACCATCAGGCGGTTTCACACGCTTTGTGTGTGCCGAGCCATTTCGTGAGCCAGTGTAGATTCACGATTCGCGGACATTGTTGGGCGTTTGATTTTGCTGAAGGTGGAACAGTGCGATTACGCGACTTTCTTAGGTCGTGCGTGAAGAACAGTAGCACCTTTGCTTGTGCAACCATCTCCTATGAAGGACATATCGAATATTAAACTGATAAGGCTGGATACTCATGATCTTAAGGCGGCGACCAAGCCCCAAGTGTTGGACAATCTCTTGGCACAAATTTGTTGTTACCCCGCAGGTATTGCATAACAATGGCTTGCTTGTACCCTCGCCCAAGCTCTCCTTTGTGGCGCGATTTCTGACCTGGTGCAGCTCTGACTTTCACAATTTCGTAGGCTCAGCCATGCCGAAAGCCTGCCAAGCTCAGCTCATGTTTGTTCCTCTCCGGGAAGTCTTTAGTAAAGGCGGCGATGCGTTATGAAGAAACCAGAGTCAGCATGGCCTCTGTTGAAGCGGCGAAGAGCCTCTCGGTCTGATCAGCCTTCTGTCGGGCCTCTCTCCGCATCAGATCGTATGCAACCCAACCCCTATCTCTGCCAACCAGAACGTCTTTAACACCTCCTGCTGACTTACTGCTATACATCCTGAACCCATTCGCTCCAAATGCTGACTGCTAATTTCTCACCAATCAGTCTTGAGTGTAAGCAGGTTTCCATTCTTGACAAACGCTTCTGGCGGAAGTCAGTTAAGCTCATTGTGACCCCGTGCATGGTCGTCGCTGGCGCGATGAGCCATCAAGCGGTTTCACACTTGTGTGTGCCAGGCGTACCATTCTTTCATTGAGCCAGTGTAATTGATACGCGACAATTGTTTGAGTGTTTGGTTTTCTACAAGGTAAGACAGAGTGCACCGTTCCCAGCGGCACTGCAATGCTAGGTGTGTGCGTGGAGAAGAAAGGAGCAAGCTCCAAATTTCTGCCCCTCATCTGCTTAATGTAGTTCCTCATATGAAGGACATATCGAATGTTAAACTGATAAGAACAGATACTACATGATCTTAGCCAAAAGGCGGCGATAAGCTCCAAGTGTTGGATGTCACCCCAGCTCTTGGCACAAATCTCACTTGTTGTGGTACCCGTTCGTAGTGTGCATAACAATGGCTGCTGTTATCGCCTCACCCAAGCTCTCCTTTGTGGCGCTTGATTTCTGACCTAGACAGCTCTTTGACTTTTCACAATTTCATAAGGCTGAGCTCATACAGCAAAGCCTGCAAAATATATTCAACTCATGTTTGTTCCTCTCCGCGGAAGTCTTTAGTAAAAGGCGAAAAGGCTGTGCGTTATGAAGACCAAAGTCAGCATGTCCCCTCTGTTGGAGAGCAGACAGAGAGCCTCTCGGTCATCACCACCTTCACGGTGGGCCTCTTTCCGCATGTCAGATCCCAGTATGCAACATTCCCAACCTTCCCCATCTGCCAACCAAAATTATACACGTCTTTATTACCTCCTGCCCTGACTACTGTGATTGGCTTTTAAGCCTGCCTAAGCAATACATCCTGAACCACTTACATTCGCTCCAAAATGCTGACTCTGGTTTCTCACCAAGTCTCCCAGAAGGTCTTGGTGAAAGCAAGTTTCCATTCTTGACAAGCGGCTTCTAACTCAATTTGGAATCCAGTTCAAGCTCATTGTGACCCGTGCATGGTCACGTCACTAAGCAGTGAGCCATCAGAGCGGTTTCACACACTTGTGTGTGCCAGGCCGTTACCTCAGTTTCATTGAGCCAGTGTAGAATTCACTTTTGATCGCGACAATTGTTTGAGTGTTTGGTTTTCTACAAGGTAAGAACAGAGTGCACCGTTCCCAGCGGCACTGCAGTGCTAGGTCGATGCGTGGAGAGAAAGGAGCAAGCTCCAAATTCTGCCCCTCATGCCAAAAATCTGCTTAATATGTAGTCCTCATGAGGACATATCAGATATTAAACTGATAAGAACAGATACTACACACTTGATCTTAGCCAAAAGGCCGAGAGCGATAAGCCCCAAGTGTTGGATGTCACGTCAACTCTTGGCACAAATCTCACTTGTTGTGGTACCCGTTCGTAGGTGTGCATAACAATGGCTGCTGCTTATCACCTCCGCCCAAGCTCTCCTTTGTGGCGCTTGATTTCTGACCTAGACAGCTCTTTGACTTTTCACAATTTCATAAGGCTCAGCCATACAGCAAAGCCTGCCAAAATATATTCAACTCATGTTTGTTTCCTCTCCACGAGAGTCTTTAGTAAGGCGAAAGACTTGTGCGTTATGAAGGCCAGAGTCAGCATGGCCCTCTGTTGGAGAGCAGCAGAGGAGCCTCTCGGTCAGAGTCACCACCTTCACATTAGGCCTCTCTTTGCTTTCCGATGTCAGATCCCAGTATGCAACATTCCCAACCCGCCCCATCTGCCAACCAAAATTATACCGTCTTTGTTACCTCCTGCCCTGACTACTGTGATTGGCTTTTAAGCCTGCCTAAGCAATACATCCCTGAACCACTTACATTCGCTCCAAAATGCTGACTCTGGTTTCTCACCAAGTCTCCCAGAAGGTCTTGGTGAAAGCAAGTTTCCATTCTTGACAAACGCTTCTAACTCAATTTGGAATCCAGTTCAAGCTCATTGTGACCCCGTGCATGGTCACGTCACTAAGCAGTGAGCCATCAGAGCGGTTTCACACCTTGTGTGCCAGGCCGTTACCTCCGTTTCATTGAGCCAGTGTAGAATTCACTTTTGATACGCGACAATTGTTTGAGTGTTTGGTTTCTACAAGTAAGAACAGAGTGCACCGTTCCCAGCGGCACTGCAATGCTAGGTCGATGCGTGGAGAGAAAGGAGCAAGCTCCAAATTACTGCCCCTCATGCCAAAAATCTGTAATATGTAGTCCTCATATAGAGGACATATCAGATATTAAACTGATAAGAACAGATACTACACTTGATCTTAGCCAAAGGCCGAGAAGCGATAAGCCCCAAGTGTTGGATGTCACGTAGCTCTTGGCACCGTCTCACTTGTTGTGGTACCCGTTCGTAGAGTGTGCATAACAATGGCTGCTGTATCACCTCCGCCCAAGCTCTCCTTTGTGGCGCTTGATTTCCTGACCTAGACAGCTCTTTGACTTTTCACAATTTCATAAGGCTCAGCCATACAGTAAACCTGCCAAAAATATATTCAACTCATGTTTGTTCCTCTCCACGGAAGTCTTTAGTAAAGGCGAAAGACTTGTGCGTTATGAAGAAAGAAACCAGGTCAGCATGGCCCTCTGTTGGAGAGCAGCAGAGGAGCCTCTCGGTCACAGTCACCACCTTCACGGTAGGCCTCTCTTTGCTTTCCGCATGTCAGATCCCAGTATGCAACATTCCCCAACCGCCCCCATCTGCCAACCAAATTATACACGTCTTTATTACCTCTCCCTGACTACTGTGATTGGCTTTTAAGCCTGCCTAAGCAATACATCCCTGAACCACTTACATTCGCTCCAAATGCTGACTCTGGTTTCTCACCAAGTCTCCCAGAAGGTCTTGAGTGAAAGCAAGTTTCCATTCTTGACAAACGCTTCTAACTCAATTTGGAATCCAGTTCAAGCTCATTGTGACCCGTGCATGGTCACGTCACTAAATGATGAGCCATCAGGCGGTTTCACACACTTGTGTGTGCCAGGCCGTTACCTCAGTTTCATTGAGCCAGTGTAGAAATTCACTTTTGATACGCGACAATTGTTTGAGTGTTTGGTTTTCTACAAGGTAAGAACAGAGTGCACCGTTCCCAGCGGCACTGCAATGCTAGGTCGATGCGTGGAGAGAAAGGAGCAAGCTCAAATTTCTGCCCCTCATGCCAAAATCTGCTTAATATGTAGTCCTCCTATAGAGGACATATCAGATATTAAACTGATAAGAACAGATACCACTTGATCTTAGCCAAAGGCCGGCGATAAGCCCCAAGTGTTGGATGTCACGCCAAGCTCTTGGCACAAATCTCACTTGTTGTGGTACCCGTTCGTAGAGTGTGCATAACAATGGCTGCTGCTTATCACCTCCGCCCAAGCTCTCCTTTGTGGCGCTTGATTTCTGACCTAGACAGCTCTTTGACTTTTCACAATTTCATAAGGCTCAGCCATACAGCAAAGCCTGCCAAAATATATTCAACTCATGTTTGTTCCTCTCCACGGAAGTCTTTAGTAAAAGCGAAAGACTTGCGTTATGAAGAAGAGCAGAGTCAGCATGGCCCTCTGTTGGAGAGCAGCAGAGGAGCCTCTCGGTCTGATCACCACCTTCACGGTAGGCCTCTCTTTGCTTTCCGCATGTCAGATCCCAGTATGCAACATTCCCAACCCGCCCCCATCTGCCAGCCTTAAAATTATACACGTCTTTATACCTCCTGCCCTGACTACTGTGATTGGCTTTTAAGCCTGCCTAAGCAATACATCCCTGAACCACTTACATTCGCTCCAAAATGCTGACTCTGGTTTCTCACCAAGTCTCCCAGAAGGTCTTGGAGGTAAGCAAGTTTCCATTCTTGACAAACGCTTCTAACTCAATTTGGAATCCAGTTCAAGCTCATTGTGACCCGTGCATGGTCCGTCACTAAGCAGTGAGCCATCAGAGCGGTTTCACACACTTGTGTGCCAGGCCGTTACCTCAGTTTCATTGAGCCAGTGTAGAATTCACTTTTGATACGCGACAATTGTTTGAGTGTTTGGTTTTCTACAAGTGAAGAACAGAGTGCACCGTTCCAGCGGCACTGCAATGCTAGGTCGATGCGTGGAGAGAAGGAGCAAGCTCCAAATTTCTGCCCCTCATGCCAAAAATCTGCTTAATATGTAGTCCTCATATAGAGGACATATCAGATATTAAACTGATAAGAACAGATACTACATGATCTTGGCAAAAGGCCGAGGCGATAAGCCCCAAGTGTTGGATGTCCATGCTCTTGGCACAAATCTCACTTGTTGTGGTACCCCGTTCGTAGGTGTGCATAACAATGGCTGCTGCTTATCACCTCCGCCCAAGCTCTCCTTTGTGGCGCTTGATTTCTGACCTAGACAGCTCTTTGACTTTCACAATTTCATAAGGCTCAGCCATACAGCAAAGCCTGCCAAAAATATATTCAACTCATGTTTGTTCCTCTCCACGGAAGTCTTTAGTAAAGGCGAAAGACTTGTGCGTTATGAAGAGAAACCAGAGTCAGCATGGCCCTCTGTTGGAGAGCAGCAGAGGAGCCTCTCGGTCTGATCACCACCTTCACGGTAGGCCTCTCTTTGCTTTCATGTCAGATCCCAGTATGCAACATTCCCAACCCGCCCCCATCTGCCAACCAAATTATACACGTCTTTGTACCTCCTGCCTGACTACTGTGATTGGCTTTTAAGCCTGCCTAAGCAATACATCCCTGAACCACTTACATTCGCTCCAAAATGCTGACTCTGGTTTCTCACCAAGTCTCCCAGAAGGTCTTGGTGAAAGCAAGTTTCCATTCTTGACAAGCGCTTCTAACTCAATTTGGAATGATCGTTCAAGCTCATTGTGACCCGTGCATGGTCCGTCACTAAGCAGTGAGCCATCAGGCGGTTTCACACACTTGTGTGTGCCAGGCCGTTACCTCAGTTTCATTGAGCCAGTGTAGAATTCACTTTTGATACGCGACAATTGTTTGAGTGTTTGGTTTTCTACAAGGTAAGAACAGAGTGCACCGTTCCCAGCGGCACTGCAATGCTAGGTCGATGCGTGGAGAGAAAGGAGCAAGCTCAAATTTCTGCCCCTCATGCTAAAATCTGCAATATGTAGTCCTCATATAGAGGACATATCAGATATTAAACTGATAAGAACAGATACTACACTTGATCTTAGCCAAAGGCCGAGGCGATAAGCCCCAAGTGTTGGATGTCCATATCAAGCTCTTGGCACAAATCTCACTTGTTGTGGTACCCGTTCGTAGGTGTGCATAACAATGGCTGCTGCTTATCACCTCCTCCCAAGCTCTCCTTTGTGGCGCTGATTTCTGACCTAGACAGCTCTTTGACTTTTCACAATTTCATAAGGCTCAGCCATACAGCAAAGCCTGCAAAAATATATTCAACTCATGTTTGTTCTCTCACAGGAAGTCTTTAGTAAAGGCGAAAGACTTGTGCGTTATGAAGAGAAACCAGAGTCAGCATGGCCCTCTGTTGGAGGCAGCAGAGGAGCCTCTCAGTCGAGTCACCACCTTCACGGTAGGCCTCTCTTTGCTTTCCATGTCAGATCCCAGTATGCAACATTCCCAACCCGCCCCCATCTGCCAACCAAATTATACACGTCTTTGTATTACCTCCTGCCCTGACTACTGTGATTGGCTTTTAAGCCTGCCTAAGCAATACATCCCTGAACCACTTACATTCGCTCCAAAATGCGACTCTGGTTTCTCATCAAGTCTCCCAGAAGGTCTTGAGTGAAGCAGGTTTCCATTCTTGATAAGCGCTTCTAACTCAATTTGGAATCCAGTTCAAGCTCATTGTGACCCGTGCATGGTCACGTCACTAAACAGTGAGCCATCAGAGCGGTTTCACACTTGTGTGTGCCGGGCCGTTACCTCAGTTTCATTGAGCCAGTGTAGAATTCACTTTTGATACGCGACAATTGTTTGAGTGTTTGGTTTTCTACAAGGTAAGAACAGAGTGCACGTTTCCCAGCGGCACTGCAATGCTAGGTCGATGCGTGGAGAGAAAGGAGCAAGCTCCAAATTTCCCCCTCATGCCAAAAATCTGCTTAATATGTAGTTACTCATATAGAGGACATATCAGATATTAAACTGATAAGAACAGATACTACATGTCTGAGCTTAAAAGGCCGAGGCGATAAGCCCCAAGTGTTGGATATCCACGTAACTCTTGGCACAAATCTCCCTTGTTGTGGTTCCCGTTGTAGGTGTGCATAACAATGGCTGCTGTATCACCTCCGCCCAAGCTCTCCTTTGTGGCGCTTGATTTCTGACCTGACAACTCTTTGACTTTTCAATTTCATAAGGCTCAGCCATACAATAAAAGCCTGCCAAAAATATATTCAACTCATGTTGTTCCTCTCCTGGAAGTCTTTGTAGCGAAAAAGACTTGCGTTATGAAGAAATCAAGTCAGCATGGCCCTCTGTTGGAGAGCGGAAGGCCTCTGGTCCAGATCACCACCTTCACGGTAGGCCTCTCTTTGCTTTCCATGTCAGATCCCAGTATGCAACATTCCCAACCCTCCCCATCTGCCAATCAAAATTATACAGTCTTTATTACCTCCTGCCCTGACTCTGTGATTGGCTTTAAGCCTGCCTAAACAATACATCCCTGAACCATACATTCGCTCCAAAATGCTGACTCTGGTTTCTCACCAAGTCTCCCAGAAGGTCTTGGTGAAAGCAAGTTTCATTCTTGACAAGCGGCTTTACTCAATTTGGAATCCAGTTCCAAGCTCATTTGTGACCCGTGCATGGTCACGTCACTAAGCAGTAGCCATCAGAGCGGTTTCACCTTGTGTGTGCCAGGCACGTCTACCTCAGTTTCATTGAGCCAGTGTAGAATTCACTTTTGATCTGTGACAATTGTTTGGTGTTTGGTTTTCTACAAGGTAAGAACAGGTGCACCGTTCCCAGCGGCACTGCAATGCTAGGTCGATGCGTGGAGAGAAAGGAGCAAGCTCCAAATTTCTGCCCCTCATGCCAAAATCTGCTTTATGGTCCTCATATAGAGGACATATCAGATATTAAACTGATAAGAACAGATACTACATGATCTTGGCCAAAAAGGCCGAGAAGCGATAAGCCCCAAGTATTGGATATCCACGTGGCTCAACAAATCTCTCTTGTTGTGGTACCCCGTTCGTGGGTGTGCATAACAATGGCTGCTGCTTATCACCTCCGCCCAAGCTCTCCTTTGTGGCGCTTGATTTCTGACCTAGACAGCTCTTTGACTTTTCACAATTTCATAAGGCTCAGCCATACAACAAAGCCTGCCAAAATATATTCAACTCATGTTTGTTCCTCTCCACGAAGTCTTTAGTAAAGAGCGAAAGACTTGTGCAGCAATACGTAACTG